>NW_021131312.1:71326-234741 GCF_004193835.3 Ostrinia furnacalis | reverse complement strand
CTCTTTTAACAATAAAAAAAAATAACTTGAAAAAAAAAAACAAATTTAACTAAAACTAAAAGCAAAACAAATTTAACTTGAAAAAATCAAGTGGTTCCCGAGCCTATGAGCGGGAATCGAACCCGTGCCTCTTGGAATATACCCAATTGAAGAGCAATATTCTTAGCGGTCGGTAATAGAAACAGAAAAAACGTTAATAGAAACACACCTCGTCTATAGGTCGGTAATAGAAACAACTGCTTATTCAGATTAAATTGCTATTTATTAATTATTGTGTGATTGAATACTCATTGTTACTACTTGAATTCAAAGATTACTTCATCATTGTTATAAATAAATTAAAGTGTCTTTTCTATCACCACGTCTTATATCTAATTTTCTAACGTTTATCCGAAGTCAGCTTAAACTGGCGGTAATAGGCGCATTTACGTTAATCTGTCAACGTACGTTTAGCATACGTAGATTTCAAAGTACTTATGCTATCTTTACTACATAAGTAATATTACTCATAGTTATTGTAAAAAGAAACTTAACAATAAATAAATATCAACACTAGGTTTCTTTGCCCTGCCAATCACCAATTAAGCAACTAGCCTAACCTAGCATCGAACGAGCTTAATAACAACAACTTAATATAACAATTTAGTAAGCTGTCTGCTTTGGTACATTGTTTACTGGACTACACGCCATGTATTTTCTTTCAAATGTTCACTCTAGTAAAAAGACTCATAAACTACGCTCCTGAAAAACACTGTATCTACCCGTAAAAAGTTCAAAACCCATAAACGTGGGACGTTAATTCACAACTACTCGTACAGTTTCCAGTCGATTCGTTTCTGTATGCCCTTTATCTTCAGCATTCCCGCACCGAACGGGCTAGGAAGCGGTGACTCAACGACCTGTCAAACCTATAGGCGATTATCACACTGCGCCGCGCTCCGCCGCGGTACGCGAGACGACAGATTTAATCATTGTATGCAAGTACCTCAGTTTGTACAGAAAACACGCGCGGCACAACACACTGACAACACGTCTGCGCGCGGGATTTTTTATATGAAATTAAAACTCACGCGGACTGCGGCGGACCGCGGCGCAGTTTGATAATCGCCATACTGAGGTATATCGAGAAACGTACCGTGATTATGCAGTACTGCAGTAAACGGTGAGATCCTACTAGAAGTCCCTAATATTATTATAGTCATAAATTGGTAGATTAGCGATTGTAAAAGCGTTCAATGCAAAGCCAGTACCTATTTAAAGTTATTTATTTAGCAAGAACTGCCACAATGTAAGATTTAAATGAAACGCATAAAAGAAAACAATTAAATAAAAACTTACTTGGTGATGTTCAGAAGCACGTCACGATCTGTAAATAGAAAAACCTTGTTCAGTTACGAAGTTATTCAAATAAATAAAATCGTGTGAGGTACCTGTATCAAATGAAATGACTTGCGATAGAAGTGACAAAAAAAGTTTTTCAGTTTTTACAAAATTATTCAAAAACTTTAAAGTTCGGTAATATTAAGGCTTAAGTCTGTAATATAACACCTTTATATCAGTTTTATTTCATTTCAAAATACTACAAACCGAACGAATTTTCCCGGAAATGCACATGAGCGTATCTAGTATGGGGTATTCGTTTGCATTTTCATATTTTCTTTATTTTACGATACAATATTCAAAATCATTCTGTGTAGCGAAAATTCACGGAACTCTGTGGACACGATTCTCATTTTTATCTTTTTCATATCATATTTTGGAATACCTTTTGTACGCTAGATCAATACTACCCGCATAGTCGAACGTTACAAAATAATTACATTCCGTCTAAGCAATCTGTATGCAATGTCGTATCACTTTACATACCACGCAGCTCGTATGTAAATGCCGCCGTACCCGCAAGCTGGCGGCCATATTTAAATTTGTAATCCTAAGCGAGCGTGCACGTAAATTATCTTCAATAGAGATCGAACGCGGGATTAATATATTCTCCAGTTTACTTTCTTTGGACTAAAAAACAGGGTTTCTTTGTGAATCTTTCTCAACTTGGTTAATGCGGAAGATGCCATTGGCAGACTTGAAATTTATTGGTATCATAAATAATCGAAAGTCGATGTTTTTTTTTATTAAAAAAAACATCTATTTGTATTCTTTCATGTCCCATATAGCCGAAGGGTGAAGGGGTTGGACTGGCCGACTCCGGGGAACGTGGATTCGGTCCCCGCCGCCGCTCGACTATTGTGATGAGCTCACTCGTGATACAAGCATATTTAGCTTAGTACGAGGGGTTAACGGGACTATTAGTAATTTCTGTAATAACAAATAACTAACTTATATTCTTTAAAAAATAATATTTTTTCTGATAAGAAATGCTACAACAAATAAAGAAGTAAAACCGAATTGAAGAGAGTTTTATCCATTGGCATAAACTAAAGGCTATTTCTTAATTACAGTATCTTAATTGAAGTTAAAACGACTCAATTAAGTTGAAAAGACTTGACTAGGCGAACACTTGAACTAAAAAACTGTAAGAAAATTGTACCTATCCATTTAGAAATTATAGCGCTTCATGAAGAAGGAATCAAGGCTTATTTCAAGCAGTGAACTTCTATAGGCTGAAATAACGGTTTAGATTTTTTTTTATTTTGTTTACTCTCTATCCTTCTATTTTAATTTCTATCTACTATCGTCTATAATATAAACATGGGAGCTCACTCAAGTTGTTCCAGAAATCTGTCACACAAATTATACATATAAATAAAACTTATCTAGCTAGAATAAGAAATCGCTGTTGAACAGTTATTACTTCCTATAAGATCTTTTGTAGGGCCCTTATCTCCGTTATGGATATAGTTACCCTTTTTGCCTCGTATTGACACAGCCTAGGTCATAACAGCTAGATCAGCGAGTACAAGCACAAAATACCTACATCGCATGAGTGAGACTTAATACAATATTGTTGTAAAATATTTTTTATCGATAAGTCCATACATTTTGGCGTCTAAAAACTAAATAAATAAAAGGAGAAACTGACTGATTCACTGACATATCAACGCACAGCCTAAACGGCTAAACGTAGGCACTTGAAATTTGGAAGGGACGTAGCTTAGGTACTACCGTAGAGGTGCACTAAGAAAGGAATTCCCGAAATTCCCACGGGAACGGGAGTTAGCGGGAAAATCCTTTTGTATGAAAAATCTAAACCGCTTAAGTTAGATGCTTGAAATTTGGCATGCAGGTACCTTAGTAAACTTAAAGCTTAGTTACAACAGGATATTGCAAAATTCCCACGGGAACGGGAGTTAGCGGGAAAAAACATTTGTATGAAAAAATCTAAACCGCATAAGATAAATGAAGGGGGTAAAACGAGATCCACGCGTACAAAGTCGCGGGCGGCCGCTAGTCATCGATAAGAATTTATCACGGCGCGCATCCTAGCCTAGCTGGTGAAAGTCGCGGGAATCACTTGGATACAGACAGCGCAAGACCAGTCGTTGTGGAAATCCGTGAGTGAGGCCTTTTGTGAGTACCTATTAAGATATCAGATGCAGTAGTATGTTTTTTCTTATCCACAACGAGGAAGCTCTTGGCCTGTAATCTCACCTGATGGTAAGTGATGATCAAGTCGAAGATGAAAGCGAGCTTCACCCGGAATCCTCCAACCACGGAGGAACTGTGCTGCTATTTGTAGGTACTCTGTTACAAGATTTTTGCCAGGACGACTGCAGATTTTTTTTTGATACGCTGAGTATAGTGATGTGTCCATTCTATTTAGACTGTGGCCTGGTAATAGCGCATTACTGTATCATCAGTGGAAGGGTTTGGACGGACGAGTCAGATTTTTGTTGGTTATGAGCCCGCCTCGTAGGAAAAGCGAAAGGAAATTATTGTGGGAAAATGTTTATACGATACTTGAAGACATGGTTTGGTTATACGACAATAGTTTTCATGAATAATATTGTATAAAATATTACTAAAAACAAAAGGGAATATTTTATGTTTAGTTGTAGTAATTTTAGTTGCTTGGAAATGTACTTAGGTATGGTAGATGGATGGATGATAGAGATAGCAAACATTTAAATGGAGGAATTGCGTTTTTGACAACTCTATAAGTGTCTCACTTTTGTAATATAAAAGTAACTGTAACTTCCCATCAACACCGTTTGATATATTGTTAATAGTTCTGACTAAAATGTAATATAATTTAATTTCACCTTGATTAGATAGATGTAAAAACTCGATGAAATTTTAATCCCCGAATACTTCAACTTCAAACGCTTGAAGAAGGAAAAGAAAAAACATAAGAAATAGCTCGATGAGCTCGTGTCATGGAACAAACAACTCTTTACAATCGAAATACAGCTTAGAATCGAACGGAAGCTCCACCACCTACAAGTGGTCGACTACCGACGCTTTACATTTATTCAGTGAATACATAATGAAATACAGAGTGCTGAGGCGTAGACAAAAGAATATTTTTATATTAGGCATACCAAGCTACTGAATTTGGTTAATATCGCAGTGAACGTATCATTGGCTGTGCCGAAATACACCTTATTCTTTGCTCTTTAAGGTTGCCCTATTAAGCTAAAAAAGAGGTCATGTTTTCATTGCTGGCATTCCTCTCATATAATACCTTTTCATGTATGAGACCACTTAAATTATGATGAGGGACATGGCCCAAGGCTATTACTGGTGAAAAGAAGATTGTGTGAGACAAATTTTGGCGAAATTGCAGCACCTAAGACGATTCCTAAACATATTAAATTACGTACGTTACGTATCACGCGGAAGAAAATTGAAGTTTCGTAAGCAGGAGACCTTCTTCACTTGGTATATTAATATACGTACCTACCTACTTAGTTTTTTTTAAGATTTCGTGCCTGGATATTAAGTAATTGGACGAAAAAATTGTGAAATTTCTGATTCCCATTAACTCCATGTGAAGTAAATACATTTTATTTTGATAAATCGTCATTTTACTGTTCAATATTATTGTGAACTTGTATAGCAAACTTTAAATCTATATAATAAATCTGTAGAGAGGTCAATTCTGTACATGAAATATATTTTCAAAATAACTATCAGGGGGTGATAAGTGATCGATACTGATGCCAAAAATGCAATCAGTAAAATTTTTGTCTGTCTGTCTGTCTGTCTGTCTGTCTGTCTGTATGTTCCTTATAGAAACAAAAACTACTTGACGGATTTTAACGAAACTTGGTACAATTATTCTTCATACTCCTGGGCAGGTTATAGGATACTTAGGAATTCCCACGGGAACGGGAATTAGCGGGAAAATCCTTTTGTATGAAAAATCTAAACCGCTTAAGTTAGACGCTTAAAATTTGGCATGCAGGTACCTTAGTAAACTTAAAGCTTACTTACAACAGGATATTGCAAAATTCCCACGGGAACGGGAGTTAGCGGGAAACATTTGTATGAAAACATCTAAACCGCGTTAGATAGATGAAGGGGGTAAAACGGGATCCACGCGTACGAAGTCGCGGGCGGCCGCTAGTTACTAAATAATACTAAGTCTGAAATGCACCACCTAACTTTAACCGTAACTATAACGAAAACCGGTGTTTTTCAAACTCCAACATACTTTTGACGTACGTTGCCGATAAAGTAAGTGCAACCCAGCCAAAGAGTTAACCACTAGCAAATCAATTCATATTATTATGTCTATGACCTATCTCATTACTTTTTAACCTGGCAAAGTTCCAATTGCCCTGGCTTCAGCTTATTAAGTAATCTATCACCGGGCCTCTTTCTTAAATTGGCCAATAATGCTGCCAATACCTTCACCGAGTTCAGGTGTGCCAAGGTAAACCGCTAAGGCGCATTCCACATCGGCAGAAATATAGTTCCAAAATACTGGACTGTCCTGTCGATGACATTGACAGTGGGGCGCCACCGTCAATACCGGATCGCTGGTTCAGATTTTAGCCATGTTGGAAACCATATAGTTGAACGATGGTAGCGCCCCCCTGTCATTGAGTTTGGTGGGACAGTTCAGCGTGGGTCATCTATAACCCACAGACTGAAAAGTCGAGCGTCAAGGCATAGTATACTCGTAGCAATATAAATATCTTTGGATAATCTCACACAGCGCCATCTAGCAATTAATAACCAAACCAAACCAAAGTAAGCAATTAATATGCTTGTGTTATGGGTGCTAGCTTAACGGATATACTACTTATATACATTTTTTTTAAATACATACATATTATACATAGTAACACCCAGACCCGTCACAGAAATTAAAATTCATCATTTCAATTTCTGCCCGGCCGGGAATCGAACCCGGGACCTCTCGGCATAGTAGTCCGTTCTGAACCACTACACCAAACGGCCGACGATATAGTTGGTACGAATATAGTTGGTACGTCCAGACTGGGCGAATATGTTCGCGAGCAGAGTGAGCAGGATGACCAGCGTGCCGCGCGAGCACGTTCGCCCAGTGTGGACGCACCATTAAAACATTTTCAGTCCTTTGATTTATAGTCATCATCANTTTTCATTTCATCATAAGCCTCCCCCAATGATTTCCATGTTGACCGGTTGGTAGCGGCCTGCATCCAGCGCCTTCCTACTACCTTTATGATATCGTCGGTCTACCTTGTGGGTGACGTCCCACACTGCGTTTTCAGGTGCGCGGCCTCCACTCCAGAACCTTGCTGCCCAACGACCAGTCAGTTCTACATACTATGTGCCCTGCCTATTGCCACTTCAGCTTGCTAATCCGTCGGGCTATATCAGTGACTACTGATTTACAGTATCCGGTATGCAAATAAACTATTAGGGCATCGCAGTATGCATCAGAAGTATTAATTTCCCGTTTCCTATTTCTTTACGTCAACATAGCAGAAAGCTACTTACTGTGTGACTCGGCACCCACTAACAATCAAATAATTACAATAGTGTGTCTCAGTTTCAAGAAAATACTTAAAAACAAAAAATAAATCACTTTCAATAAAATATGCTCACATTGTAACAGTTAAGCCTACATAATTATGAAGTTACTTAATCTTTAGTAGTTTATTGAAATGTTAATTATTATTTTCAAGAACATAATTAAAAAGTATTACTATCGATTCTCACTTTAGTATGGCGAAAGGCTCACCAATTAGTCTAATGCCCAATATTTTAGAGTACCCTCATAAATAAAGGAGGGTCACACTTGTCCGGCAGATAGATTAGGATACTAAATGGTCGTGATATATTTTAATAGAGAGAATATTAAAATTAAACTCGTAAATATTAAATTTCTGCAACGTTTGCAATTCATAATACGTTAATGAATACTCAATTTAGCTATTAAAATATGAAATGTTATGCATTGCTCATCTAGGCTGTGTGTGTGTGTAGTTTAAGATTTAATTTAACGAATTACAACAACATTTTTGAAAAAGAATGATTAAAAATTAAAATAGCGTACGTGTGAAATGCGTAAGTTTCAAGATGATAAGGGGCCAAAGCGACTTGCGCCCTAAAGACAAGGCAAGTTCATCAGGCGTTCATTGTTTGGTGGTATGTTTTAATATAATATTTTTCAAACGATCTTATAAAATCTAGTCAAGAACTAATAAAAACCCTGGAAACTTAAGGAAAGTGGTAAATAAAAAACAAACTTGACCTTCCTGGGCTTTCGTTGGCGGTCAAGCTGTAGATCCTGGCTACGCAGGAGTTGCAGTGGTGGGAACGAGAGGTGGGAATAGTTACGTGAAATGTGGTAAATTATTTCCCATCGGCATTCCATTAGCAAGGCGTGATAAAGTCCTGTCAAAATATGATGCGAGCAGCTGAATGGGCGCGATGTGTAAACTGGAATGTGTGATGTATTGCATCCGGCTCGAAGGACCAATGTAAGATGTGGTGTCAAAGTAAGACTGATGTCAAGATGTCAGACAACTACGCCGTATCAACCGCTGATGGGATTTACTGAAAGAGGTGTATTAGCTGCCGAATGCTTTATTGCACTGATTATAAAAATGTTAGAACTACCAAAGTCCCAAATGTAGGTCAGGTGCAGCAGGCCAAAGTGCATGAATAAAATGCAAGTTAAAAATATAAATATATACTTAATAATAAAAAATGTGCGAGTTGACTCATACAATGAGTTACTTTTTAATTCGAAAACTAGGGAATGCTGCGCACACATTAATATAAATTATAAAAAAATAAAAGCCTTAAGAGTATTCAGAGCCTATTAAATATGTTAAATCTATCAAAATGACAAAAAAAAAATTTTCATTTTGAGCTACAGATTGGTCGAGTTACTGTGAGTAATCAATGGACCCAACCAGACACTCAATTCTCAGTACTGCAGAACCAAGCGGTCACCTCAAGTCGCCGTGGCCAACTAATTGTCAATTAGGAGTTGTGGAGCACTCGGGAAGTCGGTCAAGTGTAACCGATAAGTCTACGACTTTTAAGCCCTTACGTTTTCGTTTGTTAAAGAAAATAAATGTTTAGGTCGTGGTAGAACCATAGAGATATAGAGAGATGCAAACTAATGCGCTGAGCTCGAAACTCAGTGTCGCATTAAAAATTCACACACACAATGTAATCAAAAGATTTGCTCATTATCCACTGCGGTATCAGTACTCAACGTTCTAATAATCTTTAGTACTACGCCAGCAATGTAAACTGTTTACATTATTACGACGCTGCTGTCATCATTGCTGTCACGAGCAATGTGTTTGTTCTTTGGCATATTGCTGCGACACCGGCCGCGCCCCATTGTCACATCTCCCTTTAGTTTCTGTGATCTGTGGGTAGAACTGATCCTGAGACTAGATTAATCTGTGCTTGAGTTTGAATTAGTTAGTTAGTTACTCCACTTATAACTCAAGAACGGCTGAACCGATTTAGCTGAAAATTGTCAGGGAGGTAGTTTAGAGCCAGGAGAAGGACATAAGATACTTTTTATCCCGTTCGAAAAAAAAGTCTACTTATTTATTGCCATTAAGGCGGAACAAAGTTCGCCGGGTCAGCTAGTTACATAATACAGCGGCATGATCTCTGTACATCAAAAACATCAAAAAGCTCAAAATTCTGTCTCGAAAGTTATTTATTATTCTTTAAATGCACAAATTGTATTCGTACCATGTATTTCAGGATAAACAAACCTTAAAATAAAAAAAATATCAATACTGAGACCGAAATTCTAAAGAGCTTTTAAAATAAACAACACATTCAATTCTATTCGATAAATGTTTAAAATATATTTGGAAATTCTCGCTTTTTCAATGAATAAAAATTGGTCCTGGTTTTTATGAATTACTGTGGAAATTCTCGCTCTTTCTGTGATTCAAAATTAATCCTGATTTTCTCATGAATTACTTCCATCAATGGATTGATTCAGGAATGCATTTCATGTATGGTATTAATTGAAGCTTTACCGGGAATTTACTTGTGTAGGTATGTGAACAATGAACATTCCCGAATTTTTCAATGAAGTTCATGATGTACAGCCGCTAGCATATTAATATTGCGTAATCATTGCTTTTTGCCGATATTAAATGTAATGTTAGTATAATTAATGTATAATTAATGTTTATCACTATCACTACTTATTATAAAATAAAGTCTGTCTGTCCTTTCCTATCTTTAAAACTACGCAACGGATTTTAATGCGTTTTTTTAATAGATAGAGTGATTCAAGAGGATGGATTATAATTTATACCTGTGCAAAGCAGGGGCGGGTCGTTCGCTAGTAATGAATAATTAATTACTATTTAATATTATTGATAAATAAGCACATAATATAAAGTTTTCTTCTGTGCTGTTACTGTTTATCGCTATGGAAAAAAATTAATTGTTGTTGATTTCTACAGCTTTTAATCAAGCATTGGTTAACTAAGCTCTGTTATACGTTTGAGTTTGTTTTCCATATTGTGATTCGAGTATTCGAATCACTAGTTCTTACTGCACCCCAGTATATTCAGAATATAAATCACAACCACCAATAAGCTCCGAGCTCACCTTTGAAACGGGCTATCAAAATGATTGAAGCTCACCAAATAAACCTACTTCATTTAACTTAACTGTGACTGCAGCATTTAAGACGAAATTTTGGAATAACTGACGCAAAATCAACTCATAAATTCCAGCGCCAGTAACGCCCTATGTCGAGTTGGCGAAATAGAACAGACCTCCATTTTGTCCGCTCGTTATATCAAATGAGTGACATCACGACATGGCGGGGTCAGTGTGAAGTATAATTTAGACCATGTATTTAATTCCACAGACCATATTAATACAGTTGAGTTTTCTGCTATTTAATATGGTTAGTGTTCCTAAATTATTAAGATAAAAAATAAATATAACTCAAACTATAAATTACTTGTTATTGTTTTTTGTAGATAATATAGATCCTTCGTACCATTTTTCATCAAGAGATGGCGCTGTTTACACTCCAAATCGCGATGACACATAAGACACATTTTCACCGATCTTACGTTATTTATTTTTCTTACCTACTTCATTCGTAGTTTGTAACCAACACCAATTAATATGTAGCTAAAAACACCTTTTTCACATTTTATTCTGATAACGGGGTCCTTAATATAACTTATTCGATAGATAAAAACAAAGTGATCTATGTCACTGTATGACTTATGAGAAAGAGAAACATTGTTTAAATAAGTTCTGTGATTTACTTTAATAAATAAAAAAAATACAATGCAACATGTCAGAACAAATTATTGTAACAAGATTAACATTGTGCATTCTTGTGTTTTGATGTTTTAAACGAATAATATTGTCTAGACAGACTTGCTTATTCAGATTTACATTGCAAAAACAATGAACATGTCGTGTGCGTTGAACCGTAAGGGTTTTAATGTAAGTATCATTTTCGAATGAAACGTTGGGAGCTTCAACAATGTAAGTGGTATCAAAATAGAGGGTTAAGTAAGTGGTCTCACTCCTCTGTTTCAGCTCAACTTATTTTTTCATTATTTTTGGACCATAAGACAAGGGCATAAGGTTAAAAATATGGCGGGAAATATATTCCCACTGTCTTACATTACATAACAAAGGGTTAATTTACATTAGTTTTGACAAAATTAGACATGTTTTTTACTAGCTTTTGGGTTATGTGTAATAACTTTTTAACTTTCACGGGTATGTTACGTAGCCACAATGTTGATACTGGATAATGTACAACTGAAGGAATATTCCGCTGTATTTTTACACAATTATCAGTAAGTAGGTACCCAAACTTTTTTTTTTACTAAATAAGTAAAGTGCTTCCTTTCTCCCTAATGTATAAATACAGCCTTCTGTTACTCATTTAGTTGTAACCAACAACGACAGTCGACGCCGCTCTGTGGCTCCATTGTCATACACGAACTAAATGACATTTGTTAATATAGCTAAATAACCAGAGATTCCAGCTGAGTATATTTCTGTTTTAATATGCAGACAGTACTACAGAAAAGAACTGCTGCAGAAAATAAAATAATTGATTGTTTTATTATGCTTAGACATAACTTTTTCTCAGGCTAATGCAGACTCTATGTTAACGTACTTGCCAAAAAAATAATTATTAATGTTTAAATTCATGGTAGTATTCAGGCAATCAACATTTAAAATTCATTTATTTGTTTTTTTTTTTATTATTCTATCTTTGTGTTGGTGTAGCATATGCACTACACAAAGATATAATATTTTTTCTTGCGAATGCTACAATGTATCCTTGTTGGTGATCAAATAAATAAATTTATATCTATGACCAAATCATTGTGTTCTAGATAGTAGGTACTGGCTGTAGTATTTTTTCAAAGTGCTATTGTAGATATCATAATAGGTACCTACAGATACTAGCTAGGTATTTAAGTTGCATGAAAAAAGCATCAACTTTGTAAAACAAACAAAAAGAGAGTTGAAATTACACAGTATACGATGCACTTGAGCTGCCACAAACGCACTACGAGCTACGAGGCTCGTAGTCCGTAGCCCGTAGCACGCAGTCGAGTGTGCGTAGCTACAAAGGCATTGCTACTGTAGCAACTACGAAAGCTACGGCCATATTGGATGGTGGTGTGTTGTATGCTAGGTAGGTATGATTTTTACGTAAGGAAATAAAATAGGTATAATGATAAGATAAGATAACATTGTTCGAATATTACTTTTGTTTTGTGATTTTAGTAGAACTCAGATTAAAAGTTGCGTTTTTTGGGTGATTTCTCTTCTTCTCAGTCGGTACTCTCTTGCCAGAGTGGTCGTGGTCATCATTGTGAATCACGATGAGTGATGTTCCTCGCAATAACACGCAATTCCTCACGGACTGCAGCTTTCCGGGCACTTTCGTTAACCGAGCACTTAGTTGCGGCTTTGATCTGAGGTGGAATGAAGAATGTTCACTAATTTAGTTTTTTAGCTTTCTGTATTCTCTGTTAAAAATAAAAAATACACGTGAAAGAATTATTTCGATACGTTAATTAGTTTCCAAGATATTGAATTTTAAATGTGCGGGCGGCGGCCGGCCCGCCATTTTATGCGCGTGACATCATATTACAACGACTGGCTCATATTTGTATGGGTGGAATCTTGCAAACTGAATTAAGACCCACTTCCAGGCAACCGATTAAGCTGAAATTGCGCAAACACATGTGATTTGGATGACCTTGAAATATTATGATGACATGGAGCTGATCTGATGATGGAGCTGGAAGGTGGCCATAGGAACTCTATAATAAAACGACTTAAATGCATCGAGTTTGGGCTCGTTCGTTTTGTATTGATGAGTATTTTAATTCTATACAGTGTGAGTCACGTTAAAGTGTACATATGAAAATAGATGAAACTAGACCTATTTTTATCGACAAAAAAGAGGTCAAAAAATTTTTGAGATTTTTTTTTAATTTTTTATAGAATTTTTTTTCTTCGAATTACTTATTGTAAAGAAAACGTAATAACTTTTAAACGAAGCGGTATATCCTGATAAAATAAAAACAGTAATAATGCTAAATAACAGGCGATACTACAAAAATACATAAAATTTANATCGGAGTGTTTGGTGCGGGGTGCGCGGGTGTTGCTCGCGGCGTGAAGGTCAAACGCCCAAGGTCATTGAGGACTCTAATCGCCTTTAAGTATGTTTATATCCATTTTCTAGTGAGCGGACGCTGTGAATGTACGTCACGCGGGGTCACGTGACTGTCGGCGGGACTTAATATTTAAGCGAACTTTGAATGCCTATAAAATCATAACTACTGGGTATTTTTGAATGAAATAAAAACTAATGTATTTGTAAATGTAAAAGCTTAACTGTAACATAGGTTTCAAGTGATTTTGCATACCTAGTAACATTCTCAAATGACAGTTCATAACGTACGATTATTCTGTCAAACGCTTTGTTTAACTGACTTTATCGTACGTTATGAACTGTAATAATTACGATTGCTTTACACAATTTCACCTCTGGTCTGTCCATCTCATTGGTGATCTACCACGTGGTCTGGTGCCCTCAACCTTTCACTGCACTATGAGACTCTCTATGGAGTCATTACTGCGGCGAGATACATGGCTGAATTTGGGTGATTTGAGCACCCTTATGTACATATACTAAGGTCAACAGCTACTTTTTGGGTTAATTAATCGTCTAAACGCCGCACTCTGCGTTCCCGTTTCCTATTCAGAGGTAGGCTGTACAATCTGACCCGTAGAGTACGCTGCAAACATGACCAGTCCTATACCAACAAACCCTCTCTGGGATACGTTCGTAATGCATATAGGATAATTGAGACACGGATATGCACGTTTCTTGACGTATTTAGACGTATATTTAATAGACCACTGAGGCCCGATTCGACCAAACTTGTATCCGAGAATAACTCCTGGTGTAACTGTGACATTGACAGTTTCAGTGTGAGAAATATGTCAAAATGTCGAATAACTAACGATTTATTCTGAGATTAACATTTACTTTTGTTTGGTCGAATGCACCCTGAATCTCTTGCAAAAGAAAATCGTGTTTTATTCAAATAGATAAGTATATTTCACCAAATTTTTCTCATCATTTTCATTTTTCCCATCCTTTTGAAAATATCAACGACCCCAACGTTGACAACACTTGTGTTATGGAAGTTCTTAGAAAAACAAGAGGGCAGAAATGTTCACTCTGCTACAGTTAAAAGTTGACTCTTAACAACACCAAACCATGAATGTCTTTTGGACTCGATACTGGAGCCTGATCTCCCATTTATATGAAAACTACATAAATAATTAGAAATAAAGAATGAAACATTTATTGCATTTCCTAAAAAAAACTTTTAGTCCGTCAACGATATCATCAAAAAAATTGGACACGTATGTATATTTTTGTTTGTCAATCAAACAAGTAATCACGAAGTTTTGATGCGTTGACGTTCCGCGGACGTCACAAAGTGCTACATTTTTAAGCACGCCTTGACGTCACGGGCTTCCTTTGAACTTTGGCGCGCTTTATCTCTTTCAATGTTAATTGTTTGAAAAAGTGAAAAATACGTGTCAAGGATTTTTTGATAAGGTGACCGACGGACTAATTTAAACTCTTGCTTTTTTACCCAGGAAACAACCCTCCCATTTGGGGACTACATAAATAATATTATTACTTGAATAATAAGTGTTAACTATTTAACCTAATTAACCACTACATGTCCTCTTTATATTAAACACCCAGATCTCCAAAGTTGTTTGGTTTTCCCTCTGTGCTCGGACAACCCTACGTATTTACATATCATTAATGTAGAAAATATGGGCACATAAACCTTAACGTGTTAATGCGAAACCTAACTCGCTAATGGATCTTTGGTCCCTTGGGTTTACGGTACGTTTTACTTTTTAGGCAGGATACAGAAAGGGTAGACATTATAATAAGTATCCCTAGTGTTTAAGAGTCAAATTTATGTCACCACCATAATTATGTATAAGTCCATCATAATGTTTGCTTAAAAATATTTCTTGCCAACCCTACCTTACTCAGTAAAACAAAAACGCTATAGGTACCTATAGGTTGTTGAAAGTTGATCTCGATAAGATACTTACGCCCGTATTCACAAACGATACTTGCTTAAGTGAAGCAGGAAATCAAACGCACAGCGTTGAATAGAGCTCTGTGATTGGTTCGTGTGTGTACCTTGTGCATCCACGCGCACTGTTTGACCTCACTCGTAGTAATATTTCTGAATATAGGCGTTAATCCTGGGTTCAATTCCAATATTAGTGTTAGATTTTGAAATATTACTTTCATTATAAAAAGAAATAAGATTCTGCGCTCGTTTGCTTCGTTTGGTCCGCGTCAACCGCCTCATAAAATCTGGCATTAATTAATTGTACATTATTTAAGAAGTTCTTAAGACCTTACATTATAAAGAAACGTTTTAGTCACGCTTTTATCTACCTTGCCTTAAGAACCATATTCAGCTGAGATTTAACATACTAAACATAGAAGAAGGTTTACTTATTAAACAGGATATATCTATATTTATAAAAGTGAAAGGTCACTGATTGACTGAAATCACGAAATCTCAGAAACTACAAGTGCTAGGAGTCTCAAATTTTGCATGGGGGTTTCTTTAAGAACGTACTTAGGTGCTCACTAAGAACGGATTTTACGAAACTCCACCCCTAAGGGGGTAAAACGGGATCCACGCGTACAAATTCCCGGGCGGCCGCTAGTTTTTAAATAATAGTTATAACGTTTCTCTTAGAAGCGAGAATCAATAACATAATGTATTGCAACAATAAAAGCAAAATCCCAATAACTATAATATTACTAACATGTTCCAAATTAAATTAATAACAAATATTTCAACATAATTGGAATCTCAGTAATTAATTACGCTTTGTTTGGAGGTAATAGGATAAGTGCGCGTGTATATGGCTTCCTGACAATTGTGCTAACACAATATAATGTAATCAATACGCTACATCGAGTTATCATCGCTTAAGTGATTAATCTGGCTAATTAAGAAATATTGCTTTTGGGATGAGTAACTTCATGACATAGATACGTGTGGAGGCTTACGGTCACATGGATGGAGCAAATAAATTAGTGAATTAAACAATAAATACATTCAGGAGATCTTAAAGTTTGAACATACATAAAAAATTTACACTTAAGAAAATCTATTAAAAGTTCTTATAAGGTCTTATCATTTCATATCACGAATACTATTATCTTAAACATGACTTTTATTGTACTTTGAAATAGACCATAATTATTTTCATTTCATAGAAAACAAAGCATAAAATTATTGACTGTAAGAACTAAAGTTCTGTGAACAGCTCTTATAATACTTTTAGCTACATAAAGGGAGCCAAGTTTCTCGAACCTCGAATTGATTTCTCATTAACTGGCGCACATAAATGTCCCTATAAAGATCTGCACTCCAGTTTATTTCAGTTTCAGTTGCAATTCAGGAGTATAGCGATTCAAAGTCCAGCTGGCTTGCCAACTTTAGCTTGGCCAAGCTTGGCAAGATGAAAGAGATACCTAACAAATGAATGAAACCCTTTTAGTAAATGCGGGCGAAATGCTAATTCGCAGAATTCTTTTGACGATATGCGAGTTGCCGTTGGCACTCGTAGAGATCCGAAAAAATGTGACGTCATTTATACCTAACTGCTTTAGGGCTATATTTCACCGGGACACCATGGCGGCGCAACCAGTCGCCGGCTACCAACAAAATGTATACAGCTCTATAGAGAGTTACTCACCTGGTGTCCGTTTGGTTGCGCAAAGATGCATACATTTTGTTGGTAGCGGCGACTGGTTGCGCTGCCATGGTGTCCCGGTGAAATATAGCCCTTAAACTATAAAGTTATTATATGGATTCTTTTGTGAATTAGACCCCCTTCAAAAATATGTTCCTACAGTCAAAACTAACCAAAAACGTCTTTAACAGTGGGATATCAAAGAAAATAGATAAGTCTATAACTGCCGCAAGTAAGAGCTGATGCGTTCACTGCACCTAAGATTATTACAAACAAACATCCGATGTCATTCAGACAAACTAACCATTTAACGTTACGTTCCAGCCATTTACTTCTAAGTACTCGTAATGGCTCTATCCAAAACTAAAAGCTTTGTATCAAGATCGGATCGAGCACTGCTCATTAAATGTACCGGTCATAAAAGTCGACATAAAGAAGAAAGAACCGCGACCGATGTCTGTACAAATTACAGCAGAAGTACATTCTCCTTTCATCCTAAAGACTATTGACATAAGGGTCATCGAATGTGCGGTGGTCTGTACAAAGACCCACTATTTTTATTTTATCATGATATACCTCTTAGTTTAAAAGTTATTACGATTTCTTTACAATAAGTACTTGAAAGGAAAAAAAATCTATAAAAAAATAAAAAGAAATCTCAAAAAATTTTTGACCACTTTTTTGTCGATAAAAATAGGTCTAGTTTCATCTATTTTCATATGTACACTTTAACGTGACTCACACAGGTGAGAATTTCAATTTGCAATCGGGAGTTATGGAGGCGAACTCCGATTTCCTTTCGAATTTCAATTGAGTATTTGCAGTATTTCCTGCACCGATTTTTATAAGTATTGGAACATGTCCACCTCGCGTTTTACCACTTCATCTCCTACAATAAGAAGCTGGAACGTACAGCTCAATTTGCTGTTTGAAAACCTGTGAAGATTTCAAGTAAAAATATAGTTACTAGTTCAAAGCATGATGGATTAGTTCTTGCAACTCCAAAACGATTATATCTTCTTTTTCTACTAACCTCGAAATTAATCTTGATTTTTTAAGGTAAATGAATTATTATTAGAGTTATAATCATACAGTTATTAATCATCGTTTCTGTATACAGTTTGAGTCACGTTAAAGTGTACATATGAAAATAGATAAAACTAGACCTATTTTTATCGACAAAAAGAGGTCAAATTTTTTTTGAGATTTTTTTTAAATTTTTTATAGAATTTTTTTGTTCCAAAAAGAAAACGTAATAACTTTTAAACTAAGCGGTATATCCTGATAAAATAAAAACAGTAATAATGCTAAATAACAGGCGATACTAAAAAATACATAAAATACACAAAAAATGCCAACAAATAATAAAAAATGATACTTTTTGAAAAAAATCTGCTTAAAAATTCGTGTTTTTTTGTTATTTGATAAATTCCAAAAAATGCCCCTATAACAGGTGGTTTTTATTGTTTTGTATTATTCTCTATCGTATTACCTTTGTAAATTCAAAAATTGCATGTCTCTTTCCCTATCACAACATTTGCTATGATAGTTTGAACAAAGGCCTATCACAACATTATTCTCCTCTACAGGTAGGGACAATTTTAATATTAACTAAAATGCTTATTTTACTTCGAAATCTTTTGTTTTTACTTGAAATCTAACTTGTCTTTATCAAAATTACAAATCTAGAGCCATTTTCAGTTTCGTTGTTAGCGAAGCGTTGAATGGCGCGCCCGGAGAGGCTTAGTTCAAACGATCATAGCAAATGTTGTAATAGGGATAGAGACATGCGATTTTTGGTTTTACAAAGGTAATACGATAGAGAATAATTCAAAGTAATAAAAACCACCTTTTATAGGGGCATTTTTTGGAGAAATTGATCAAATAACCAAAAAAACACGAATTTTTGAGCAGATTTTTTTCAAAAAGTATCGTTTTTTATTATTTGTTGGCATTTTCTGAGTATTTTATGTATTTTTTTAGTATCGTCTGTTATTTAGCATTATTACTATTTTTATTTTATCATGATATACCTCTTAGTTTAAAAGTTATTACGATTTCTTTACAATAAGTACTTGAAAGGAAAAAAAATCTATAAAAAAATAAAAAGAAATCTCAAAAAATTTTTGACCACTTTTTTGTCGATAAAAATAGGTCTAGTTTCATCTATTTTCATATGTACACTTTAACGTGACTCACACTGTATATTAATCTACTTTTTAAGTTCCTTCATGTTTTCGGCATCAAATTGATGAAAAAAAAACTAATCGTGTAAAGTGAATGACATTAAACATTTTTCGTTTAATCCCATCAATCATCCTCAGACATGATTGATGGTATCGACTGATACTTCGCAAACAACTTACAGTAGGTAACCATTATAAAGGGAGGCTAACTGTCTTCTTACAGGAAATACCCTTTTTGTAGGACTTGGAATCGTGATCTTTATTTTTTATTTATCTTATCGTGATTTATAATAAAGCTTAAGACGCTCATAACAAAGCTCAAAGTCAGTTGTAGAGCTATATGTTTATCGTCAAAATGAATAGGTAAGACATAGCCTAAAATCTGAATAATTCAAATTCTGTTCAATAAAATGTAAAAAAGAGTCTGTGGGCATTGTATATGGTTATTAAATTATTCATATCTAAAAATGGATTCCCCCAAGGATTTCCACCACAACTGAACAAAATCCTTGGGGAAGACCTTTGTCCAGCAGTGGACGTCATTTGGCTGAAACGAACAAACGTAGAATGTCTTTTTTCTAACGCAGACCTAGTCTAAAAATGACAAAGGACCTATCCAAAAATGTAGAGCCACGAATACATTTCTACAAATAGCCTAAGTCGATCCAAATTGGAATAGTCCACGATGATCCGGCCGAAATGAATAAAATAACCTGTACACCAGCCGTAAAATTAGAAAACGATAGAACGTCGTGTAGCCAGTAAATAAAAGAAATACAAAGGAAGGTTGTAGGACAAATCCGCGGCTCACCCCGCATTATAGGGGCGCCCTGATCCACAGTAAATAATACCTCGCTAAACGAATTTCAAGCTGTGTTTTGTACAAATAAATTTATTGCCACACGTTTCTTTCTATCTTAAATCTACTTCTCAAAATAAATACAAGTTTTTTTAAGTTTTAAGCTTTTTTATGAAAAGCGCAAAAGCCCAGAGCTTTTTGAAAAACTTCATTTCATTAGAGATGGTGTTCCAAAGTCCAACAACTATAATACATACTCGTATGTAGGTATATTATTATTCATTCAAGAAAAAAAAAATGCTACGACAGTAGAAATTTAGGTAATAAAATAATGAATAGTTTTATGAAAAATTGTTTATTCTCTAAAAATTACAAAACCGATTTTCATCTAGGGGCAATGCCAAATGATCATAATAATGTATCAGCTACTTCAAATATTGTGCCCGCCGCTTGACGGAAGATTACATTTAATTTTTATTGACTGCTTTGTGAAACAAATCTTTGCAAGTATAGGTTTTCCTTCCCACGTTTATTTTCGCCAAAGGCTTGAGCCGTTTCAAACACACTATTCCATTATTACAGTTGTAACACAGACCGGTCTGTTAATCTGGAATCCGAGCACAAAGGCCGCCAACAATGCGAATGTTTGTTCACGCGGCAGCTCGTAAACTTATTCACTTTGTAAGTGAACAAAAAAGCAGCGACTTTGTAAGACGTACCGCGGCTATTACTCAACGGCTTGCAGCGGACGGTTGCGATTTTTCAGAAGCCGGTATGTATTAGTTTCGAAGTGATATAGGGCAGGGCGGGCAGAACGGACAAGTTCAATTCGAGTAGCACATTTTTAACGCAAGTGAAAAAGTTTTGTAAGAACTTCGTGCGTTTGTGAGAATTTTTATCGTATTTTCGTTTTCAATCGAGGGGTTTGTATGTAATAAATGAGGTCACAGTTTGGCATCAGAGTTTATGAGTCAACATAGACCTGTGACATAACTCAAATGGATCGTGCCCTCAAATTACGGAGCCATGAGTTTTTTGGATAGTCAAGTTAATTCAACTGGGAAATACACTAAGTGATTTTGAAATTATCTGTCAATTTATTTTTTTGGAGATTGTATTTGTAAGTACAGTCGCGGAATGAAAAGGTTCGTCACCTTAGTGTCGGTTTTCGCTTGCACCAAAGAGTCAAACCTGCCAACATAACAGTGCAAGAAACAGTGTGCCTACCATGAGTTTACGTTAGGTGTGCTCGCTAGCGACTGCGTAAAAAAATGACATTTAAATGTATGACATACTGTGCAGCGCCTCTAGCGGCTACTTTCAAGAAATAAAATCTTCATAGAATTTTTTGACGTATTCGCTAGCGAGCTCACCTAACGTAAACTCATGGTAGGCACACAGTGCTGCTAACATTTAAATAAATATGACGTTTGCTGACGAATAAGGTTTTGCTTGTTTATTTTTCTATCACATCAGTGCAATGCAATGATGACATTGACCAATTGACAATAGTTTTTTTTATTTAATCCCAACTAATATTATAAATGCGAAAGTAACTCTGTCTGTCTGTCTGTCTGTCTGTCTGTCTGTCTGTCTGTTACGCTTTCCCGCTTAAACCTCGCAACCGATTTTGATGAAATTTGGCATAGAGATAGTTTGAGTCCCGGGAAAGAACATAAGATAGTTTTTATCCCGGTTTTTGAAACAGGGACGCGCGCGATAAAGTTTTTCTGTGACAGACAAAATTCCACGCGGGCGAAGCCGCGGGCGGAAAGCTAGTAGAAATAATAATGGCAGGTTGAACCAACAAGAAGGTTTTAGTTTATCAATCATAATAATCTTCTTGACAAGATAAATCGTCAAACAACTTTGATCTGAATAATTTTGAACTTTACTGACGAACAGTTAAAGATTATTTTCTCTAATTTGAGATTATTCTGTAACATAGTTTCAAAAGGTAATATGTGCTCGCGATTCGTTGAAGGAATCAATTTGAAAACTGACGAACCTTTTCATTCCGTGACTGTACATTACATTGTGTAATCTTGAGATAGAAAAGAACTGAGATTCGCAGTGTAAATACATTAGAATATTCATAAAGTTGTTTATAACAAAATTAATTACTAATCTTACGACTATTTTTGTATCATAAATCAATTACCCTTATCTACCGTCGCTATTCACCCTGTATATGAGTACTTAATGCGTTGTAGCCGTTCTCTCTGCCCTGCGGTAACATATCGACACTCATAAGTTCCAGTAACGAAACTGTTAGATGGAATGCGATGGAAATGGCAGAATAAAACATGATGCCACCGCCACGTTCAATTTTCATCACTCATAGGGATTGGCCGGTGGATAAATGAAGCTGGTTTTTCTATTTCTATGAATGAAATAACGTTTTCGTCCCAGGCGACGAATGCTTCGAAATTCAGCTGGGTTTCGAGGAAGTTTTGGGATAAAACTACATTATAGTCAATGCATCTGCAGTAGCAGACGACAAATGGAAAACCTTGAAAAGTAATTTTTGAGAAGTTATTCTTATCTGCTTCCTCGATTTTAAAAATAAGTCTTCATAAGATTTCCGTCATCGTGAACTTTTCAAATTAGGAACTTACCAACTTCCAAATTAGAATGTTCCATAGTCTGTGTTCCTTCCATGTTTGGAGCTTAATTTGGAAGTGATTTAAAAAGTAATAATCTATGATCAGTGTGCTTACCATGAGTTTACGTTAGGTGTGCTCGCTAGCGACTGCGTAAAAAAAATGACATTAATTAGTATGACATATTGTGCAGCGCCCCTAGCGGCTACTTTCAAGAAATAAAATCTTTAAAATTGAGATTTTTGACGTAATCGCTAGCGAGTACACCTTTTTTTTTTTACCCAGGAAAATGGCCTATCCATACCTACCGCCGGGGGACGGCAGGTTATGTGGGGCTCGAACCCACTAAAAACCTGGGGTGTTCCCTCTGCCGCATAGTGGTCAGCGCCTTGGGTACTAGAAACGACCAAAGCGCCTTCCGCGGACGTCCCGCCCTACACGGCGGGACCCAACACGCCCCCACCTAGTGGGGGGCCGACAGGATTAGCCGGAACCAGCGAGTACACCTAACGTAAACTCATGGTAGGTACACTGAGTTGTTTCAATGCAAATTTTAGTTTCAGTGCAGTGTCTAATCAGGATTACTGAAATCCCTACGAGCTCCCATTCCCAGTAATCATTAAAGGCGAATGTTGTTTGTGCATTCTGTATAATTCTGGCAAACACAACAATTTCAACTACCGGCAGAATGTTTGGTGCGTAAACATTACCGCGAGCGTGTGATGCATGCAGTGTATAGGATTTTAGTTTGGTTTAAATATTGGAATTTCTGTGTACAAAGGTAACGGATTATATTTTTGAATAACAATTTCACTTCTGTTTTTGGGCTTTAATACAAGGAAATAAGGTTCAAAGCAATGCAATGTAAACATCATAGAATTAAAATGAGGATTAACAGTGAAATCCATACAATGCCATAATTTCTAAACTCGTATTGTTTGATTCGTAGTAATAATCCTGGCTGCCATTTAACTAACTTCTAAAATGGTTTAATTGTAGCGAGCTCTTCAGAATAATTTTCAGAAAACGAGGTTAGTTCAAACATGCTACATGTCTAGATATCACACCGAGTACGTCAGTATAAACCGACTGAAGTCAACACTACATTGGTACTCTTTGGTAGTAGATAAAAAGAGTTCCAATAAGTTTTTTTTTTTTCGAAGAATATCGTCTAGCTAGCGTCGTGAAAATGTAGTAGGTACTCGTAGTTGGTAGTATAAACTACAAACATGTCAAAATATCAAACACACCTACCGACTCCCTTCCAACACAAAAGATACAAAAACTCGTAGTTATATCTAGTTTTAGGGCTGTCTCTACAGTTTCTCCGAATATTATGAATATTTTTTCAAATAATTTTAAATATTACAATCCCCAGGACCTCTCAGTGAGCTTAGCAGGCCCAAAAGGCCAGTGGCATTTCCCTTTACTACCAAGGACGAATATTCACCGGCCTTCGAGTCGCCGGTAACCTCAATGATGCGGGTGGACAGCTCAGATATCGTCATATTCTTGAAATTATTAATCCTTGAAAAAGAGGCTGACAAAAGGTGCCTGAGTTTCTTGCGCTGCTTCTTCCCAACACTTTTATTGTCCCGAAGCAGAGGTAGACTTAAAGTTAAAAGGGCTTAAAAAAAGTCTATTGGCTTTTAGGACTTTTTATAATGTGAAAAATAATACATTACGGTAATAGGCAAACTTGGCGGCGCACTGTAGCGGACGAGGCGAAGAAGATCGGCAAGACCTGGAGCGAGATCAAGCGAGAAGCTCAAGACCGAACGAGATGGAGGACTGTTGTGGACGCCCTCTGCCTCATCTAGGGGACATAGGACCATAAGTCAAGTAAGTCAATATAAAAACTTCAATGATGCACCCCTACCTTCGCTCGCGCGTCAGATTTGCACGCTACGTTCAGCAAGAAGTGTGTTCGCGGCCAAATTGACAGCCAGATATGCCGGCTGTGTATAACAAGCTTTAGTTAACTCCGTTGTTTTGTACGCTACGAGCTAGTTCATCGAACTTTCAAACTATTCTTCCATCATTTAGCTTGCAAACATTATAATAATTAGGTCTATTTATTTGTAGATTCTGACTTTTGCAATCTTAGAGCGCTCTCACATTTAGGCGATTTAGCAGCGTGACAAACGCGCGACATTGCGCGGCCGAAAATGTCATACTATGTGACAGCGGTTGCATGCCTTCACGTTATAGAAACAGTCAAGCAATCGCGCTACTAACGCCCTAATGTGAAAGAGCTCTTAAGTATATTATAATTCGTCGCTTGCCTCTCTAACTGACGTATCTGATTTTTTTTTTCGAAACTGAGTTATCTACACCATCTTAATCAATTTTACAAGACGAATCGATCTGTCTTATCGCCTGAAAATTTTGCAAAATGTCAGTTACGTCAGTTAGAGAGGCTAATTGATTCATTTAGTAATAAGGTCTTAAGCTATTATACATATGTAGGTATCCTATCCTCTGATGAACCCTGCCAGGGCATTACAACATCTTCCAATCAAAATAACATCCAGATTACAACAAAAGAGAACAAAACAATGTCAATTCCTCCTACAAGAAACATTATTCGTTGAATTTTAATAATAATCAAACAAAATTAATGAAATCACTCCATAGTATAAGACATAGTCGCTTACCGCTTTCTGTCCCGATGTATGCTTAGATCTTTAAAACTACGCAACGGATTTTGATGCGATTTTTTTAATAGATAGAGTGATTCAAGAGGAAAATATGTAAACTAAGCACCCGGGCGAAGCCAGGTCGGGTCGCTAGTATAAAATATACGAGTATACGTGTGTGCGTTGTGTTTCTTTACATTGACACCGTTACTACCGACAGTACAAAAGAGAATACATGAATAAACTCTTTCATCGTTCTTCCAAAACGCGTTAGTTCGGCAGTTTCTTCAAAATTAACCCTTAAAGCTTCCAAATTAGCGTGTTAATAATTTAACCGAGTACGGTACGTTGACAAAAGCGGGTCATAATGCTAAATATTTTACAGGTAGGCGTTAGTTCCCACTCGACCCGGTTCGGACGGGTCGCGACCCGAGGCTCACAACTGCGCTTATGATTTGCTAGTGCCCATTTAGTTATGACTTTCTGCCTCTTTTGAGCTACGTTTTGAAACCAAAGTTCCAAACATCGTTGTTCATTCTACATTACTGAAGACTATAAAACAAATTGTGCACGTTCCCCACCAGAAAATTTTGTTAAATATATGCCTCTCATAAAATTGGTTCAGTTGGTGATAATGATGCCTCCCACTGCATTTGTGAACACAAAATTGTTTGTTTCTTTTCTATTGATTATGACGCAGTAGAAACTTTGATAAAGAAGTGGTAATGGTAATTGTATAATTTGGAAAAAATTAGTATTAAAATAAAAATAAATCTAATCATAATGAAACTTGCACTCTCAGCACGAACTATACACACACATCACTCACAGTTAGGTACCTACTTCTAAATAATGTGTAAACTTAACTATTTAATTTATAAAATAGAAGTTAAAATTAAGACTAAAATTAAAACAAAAATACTTTAAGTCTGCAATGTCAGCCTGTATGAGGTGGGCGCTAGCAACTGCGACACAGTCCTTGACTAATACAGTTGCTAACGCAACAATGTTTGTGCATGTAAAGTGTTTTTGTTGCCAATAAAGATTTATTTTATTTATTTTTATTTTATTTTTCCGTTAATTTATTAAGTGACAATTTTTCAGTATTTACGATCTCCGGCTTTTTTAACCGACTTCAAAAAGGAAGGAGATTCTCAATGCGGTTGCTATGTTTTTTACATGATTTCTTTTATTAAAATTACGCCAGCAGTTAACGAAGTTTGGATTAAGAAGTTTGATACACCCTTCAGATAAAACTATCAAAGGCGCCGAGTACACACTGAGTGGGTACAAAAAGATCTCTTTCAAAGAGACCTGCCCTGGGCAATAATATGTCTACTTTACTCGCAAATACCAGCTCTGTGGCTGAAGCCGCTGTGTTATTGAATCCAGTGCATTATCGCGGCTACGTGGCCCGACTGCGGATGGCTGGCACGTGCATTTTATAGTTTTGTCAGGCTGCTAATCTGTGGGCTGGCGCCAGATGTGTTCATGCACGGATTACCAACCGTACGAAATACTTACTCGCGAAAGTAATGTAGGAGAGAGGTTCCACACTTTGATCTTAGCCAAAGACCGAGAAGCGACAGAAGAAAAGTTGAGTAAAATGTTAGTTTACTACATAATAATATGAGCTTAATACTTTCTGGATGCGGGCAGCGCAGTACCGTTCATTGTGAAAAACCTTGGGAGAGGCCTTTTTCCAGCAGTGGACGTCATTTGGCTGAAACGAACGACCAAACGAATACTATCTATCTCAATCTATTTCATTTAAATATTTTATTCGCATAATAGCACTTAGATTAAGTTAAATACGTTGTAAATATTGATTGTCTTCCAGTGTATGTCTTGTTGGTTGTCCTATTAAATAAATAAATAAATAAATCTGACTTTGTTCGGGCAATCTCTCTTAATCAATTAATATTGCTGATTCTTCCCCAGTTAGAGCGCTTTCACATTATGCGTTAGTAGCGCAACTGCAGCGCGGCAGCAGCGTTTTTATAATGTGAATTAATTGTGAAGGCATGCATCCGCCTTCACATAGTATTAAATTTTCGGCAGCGCGTCAGTCGCGCGTTTGTCGCGCTGGTAAATCGCCTAAATGTGAAAGCGCTCTTAATTGATTCTTCATGACGTCATCATGATGGATCGCATGGTTTTGTATATCTGTTTCTGTAAATTGGCTAACCATACAAAGAAGACACACAACACTTTACTGTAATGCCCGCGATCTTCTTTAGTTAACTATCCAAATTCGAAACTAACAATGCAACAAGCGACTTGCAAAACTTCAGCATACTTACAAGAATCCAACTAGGATGTCAGTGGAACTTCACAAAGCCCCGACAGGAATATAAATGCAAGAAAATGCAGTAACGTGAGTGTTAAGGCTCTCCCCACAAGTTTATATTGTTGAGTTCTCTTCGGAATAAGGGTGAAACAACACTACAAGTTCGCAAACTATGAGTTTAACTGCGCTACGAATGAGCTACGATAACTCTTTCATTTACTCAGTCTCTTAGTGGTATATGAAGCAATTTTAGTTTTTCCAGTTTTGACAAGAGCATTGCGTTTCGCAAGTGGGTGTAATTCACTGTCTTACCAAGGAATGATAAAAAAAAAACAAATTACAATCTCACTTTTTTCGTTCAGTCACTGAAAGCTACCTTCTAGTAGTAATTAATCTATAAGAGAGTACATTGGCTTCTGTACCCTAATATTAAGTAACAAACTGGAAAACGCAGCGTGTGACGTCCGTCCACCCACGACGACGTCATAAAGGTAGCTGGAAGGCGCTGGATGCAACCAACCGGTGAAAAAACAAATTACAATCTCACTTTTTTCGTTCAGTCACTGAAAGCTACCTTCTAGTAGTAATTAATCTATAAGAGAGTACATTGGCTTCTGTACCCTAATATTAAGTAACAAACTGGAAAACGCAGCGTGTGACGTCCGTCCACCCACGACGACGTCATAAAGGTAGCTGGAAGGCGCTGGATGCAACCAACCGGTTAACTTGGAAATCATTAGGGGAGGCCTATGTCCTATGGCTGAAATGATGATGATGATGATGAAGTAACAAACTAGCATTCTTACTAGTATTTACCACCTACCCTCACAACTTTGTCGCGGACCGGTCTTGACGCACGGGAGGAGACGTGCGGAAGGAATCCCACCACCACGAACAGCGCGCCGCGTCCGCCGAGCGCGCCACACACTCGCTTGGGCCCCCAGCCATACATAGCACGTACTACTCGTACGGACCTCCAATTCGCGATCGCCATTTTGTACTACCACGTTGTATAGTCTAGTTATTTCCTAATTGTAGACGGCTATTAAACCAGCCCTATCGAAATACAGTCCACTCTTTTATTTAAGATCCCAATAGGACCCTTTTCAACTTTCTTGAAGTAGAAAGTGCGAACCCGCCCTAAAAGTACGTCTGGCCTGCATTCTCGTGCAAGTAAGGACAATGCCAGACATATCTTACATTGGAGTTGCTATATAAAAGTTGCGGGAACATAACACTTCTATGCGGTAGTCGCTTGGGGCAAATGCGACTACGGGAGCATTTTTTAAAAGAAACGCAGCATTACACGCCACAGTGTAATGCTCNGTTACCTATAAAAATATTTTTTCGTTAATTTATAAAAATATCAAATTAGCCCGTAATCCTGAATCCTGATACATAAAGTTAGCTTATTAATTTAACACAGGTATGACTGTACTCAGTGTTGCAATATCAAATGCAATTGCCGCGCCTCTATGCCAGGGTTTTTATGTTCCTGGTCAGGCTATACCATGAGTTTACGTTAGGTGTGCTCGCTAGCGACTTCGTAAAAAAATGTCATTAATTAGTATGACATATTGTGCAGCGCCCCTAGCGGCTACTTTCAAGAAACAAAATCTTCATAGATATTTTTGACGTAATCGCTAGCGAGTACACCTAACGTAAACTCATGGTAGGTACACTGAGTTGTTTCAATGCAAATTTTAGTTTCAGTGCAGTGTCTAATCAGGATTACTGAAATCCCTACGAGCTCCCATTCCCAGTAATCATTAAAGGCGAATGCTGTTTGTGCATTCTGTATAATTCTGGCAAACACAACAATTTCAACTACCGGCAGAATGTTTGGTGCGTAAACATTACCGCGAGCGTGTGATGCATACAGTGAATAGGATTTTAGTTTGGTTTAAATATTGGAATTTCTGTATACAGAGGTAACGGATTATATTTTTGAATAACAATTTCACTTCTGTTTTTGGGCTTTAAAACAAGGAAATAAAGTTCAGAACAATGCAATGCAAACATCATAAAGTTAAAATGAGGATTAACAGTGAAATCCATACAATGCCATAATTTCTACTCGTATTGTTTGATTCGTAGTAATAAGAGTATAATAGAGCTGTTCAGAATAATTTTTAGAAAACGAGGTTAGTTCAAACATACTACATACATGTCTAGATATCCGAGGACGTCGGTCTAAAGTTTAGACCGACGTCCTCGGATATTTAGACTCTAAACCGTCTAAAATCAATACTCTACATTGGTACTCTTTGGTAGTAGATAAAAAGAGTTCCAATAAGTTTTTTTCGAAGAATATCGTCTAGCTAGAGCGTCGTAAAATTGTAGTACTCGTAGTAGGTAGTATAAACTAAAAATACGTCAAAATATCAAACACACCTACCTCCCTTCCAACACAAAAGATACAAAAACTCGTAGTTATATCTACTTTTAGGGCTGTCTCCACAGTTTCTCCGAATATTATGCATATTTTTCAAATAATTTTAAATTTTACAATCCCCAGGACCTCTCAGTGAGCTTGGCATTTCCCTTTACCACCAAAGTACGAGTATAAACAGGCCTTATAGTTGCCGGTAACAATAATGCGAGAGGATAGCTCAGATATCATCATATTCTTGAAATTATTAACGCTGCTTTTTCCCATCACTTTTGTTGCCCTGAAGCAGTGGTAGAGTTAAAGTTTAAAAGTGCTAAAAAAGCCTATTTGCTTTTATGACTTTTAATAACATGAAAAATAATATTACGGTACCTACCTAATATAAAACTTCAATGATGCACCCCTACCTTCGCTCGCGCGTCAGATTTGCACGCTACGTTCAGCAAGAAGTGTGTTCGCGGCCAAATTGACAGCCAGATATGCCGGATGTGTATAACAAGCTTTAGTTAACTCCGTTGTTTTGTACGCTACGAGCTAGTTCATCGAACTTTCAAACTATTCTTCCATCATTTAGCTTGCAAACATTATAATAATTAGGTTTATTTATTGGTACATTCTGACTTTTGCAATCTTAGAGCGCTCTCACATTTAGGCGATTTAGCAGCGCGACAAACGTATAAAAACAATATACACTCGGCATCAAATAAATCGCACCTCCCGCAACAAGCACTGCTCAAACGTATGCATCCCCACATCCCACCAACATTGGTTCCATTTGAAAGCCTAGTTCTAAACTTCATTTCATTAAAAGAAAGGTTTTTACCCCAAAAATGTGTTTTAGAAGGATCCAGAGTCACATCTTCAAAAAATGGGTAGTTACGCTTGAGCCAACTTTTATGGCTATAAAACTGTTAAATTGGGATTAGCGATTAATATTCCAATAATCCATCTGTTAAAAAGGACACGTAAGATCATTATTTGGTTTTATAACCATAAAAATTGGTCTAATTGATCCCACAAGTGAGCCCTAAGTGAGGCCTTTTTTCAAGTCACATTTATGGTACCTGTTAATTGTTTAAAAAAAAAATAATGTGTATTTCTTTAAGTTTATTTATTGGGCTTTCAAATAACACCAATATTGTTGGGGCACCATGATTGTGTCAGAAGAAAATCTCTAAAGTTGATGTTGAGTGTGGTGCGGTTTATTTGATGTTGAGTTTAAAACAAAGTCGCTTTCCGCTGTCTGTCCCTATGTATGCTTAGATCTTTGAAACTACGCAACGGATTTTGATGCGGTTTTTTTATAGATAGAGTGATTTAAGAGAAAAGTTTATATGTATACTTAGCACCCGTGCAAAGCCGGGGCGGGTTGCTAGTATAAAATATACGAGTATACGTGTGTGCGTTGTGTTTCTTTACATTGACTCCGTTACTACCGACAGTACAAAAGAGAATACACGAATAAACTCTTTCATCGTTCTTCCAAAGCGCGTTAGCTCGACAGTTTCTTCAAAATTAACCCTTAAAGCTTCCAAATTAGCGTGTTAATAATTTAACCGAGTACGGTACAGTGACAAAAGCGGGTCATAATGCTAAATATTTTACAGGTAGGCGTTAGTTCCCACTCGACCCGGTTCGGACGGGTCGCGACCCGAGGCTCAGAACTGCGCTTATGATTTGCTAGTGCCCATTTAGTTATGACTTTCTGCCTCTTTTGAGCTACGTTTTGAAACCAAAGTTCCAAATATCGTTGTTCATTCTAAATTACTGAAGACTTTAAAACAAATTGTGCGCGTTCCCCACCAGGAAATTTTGGCTGTCACAGAATAATATGCCTTTCATCAAAATTGGTTCAGTTGGTGATGGAACGTATTATTGGTATTTGATGCTCCCACTGCATTTAATTTTGTTAGCGCAATTGTCTTGTTTCTTATTTTTCAGTTAATTTATTTTTCAATTTTTACGAGGTCGGGTTTTTATTTTTACCGATTAAAAAAGAAGGAGATTCTCAATGCGGTTGCTATGTTTTTTACATTATTTCTTTTATTAAAAAAAATTACACCAGCAGTTAACGCACATGTTTGGAATAAGAAGTTTGATACACCCTTCAGATAAAACTATCAAAGGCGCCAAGTACACACTGAGTGGGTACAAAAAGATCTCTTTCAAAGAGACTTGCCTCCGGCAATAATATGTCTACTTTACTCGCAAATACCAGCTCGGTGGCTGAAACCGCTGTTATTGAATCCAGTGCATTATCGCGGCTACGTGGCCCGATTGCGGATGGCTGGCACGTGCATTTTATAGTTTTGTCAGGCTGCTAATCTGTGGGCTGGCGCCAGATGTGTTCATGCACGGATTACCAACCGTACGATATACTCGCGAAAGTAATGTAGGAAGTGTGGAACCTCTCCCACACTTTGATCTCAGCCAAAGGCCGAGAAGCGACAGAAGAAAGGTGGAGTAAAATGTTAGTTGACTACATAATTATGAGCTCAATACTCATAAGAGGTGGAATTGTGTAAAGCAATCGTAATCATTTGACAGTTCATAACGTACGATAAAGTCAGTGAAACAAAGCGTTTGACAGAATTATCGTACGTTATGAACTGTCAAATGATAACGATTGCTTTACACAATTCCACCTCTGGATGCGGGCAGACCGTTCATTGTGGAAAACCTTGGGGGAGGCCTTTGTCCAACAGTGGACGTCATTTGGCCGAAACGAACGAACGAACAAACGAATACTTTCTATGTCAATCTATTTCATTTAAACATTTTATTCGCATAATAAATCTGACTTTGTTCGGGCAATCTCTCTTAATCAATTAATATTGCTGATTCTTCCCCAGTTAGAGCGCTTTCACATTATGCGTTAGTAGCGGAACTGCAGCGTGGCAGCAGCGTTTTTATAATGTGAATTGTAAGAATTGTAAGGCATGCATCCGCCTTCACATAGTATGAAATTTTCGGCAGCGCGTCAGTCGCGCGTTTGTCGCGCTGGTAAATCGCCTAAACGGGAAAGCGCTCTTAATTGATTCTTCATTTCATCATGATGGATCATGGTTTTGTATATCTTTTTCTGTAAATTGGCTAACCATACAAAGAAGACACACAACACTTTACTGTAATGCCCGCGATCTTCTTTCGTTAACTATCTAAATTCGAAACTAACAATGCAACAAGCGACTTGCAAAACTTCAGCATACTTACAGGAATCCAACTAGGATGTCAGTGGAACTTCACAAAGCCCCTACAGGAATATAAATGCAAGAAAATGCAGTAACGTGAGTGTTAAGGCACCCCCCACAAGTTTATATTGTTGAGTTCTCTTCGGAATAAGGGTGAAACAACACTACAAGTTCGCAAACTATGAGTTTAACTGCACTATGAATGAGCTACGATAACTCTTTACGATAACTCTTTCACTTACTGGGTCTCTTAGTGGTATATGAAGCAATTCCAGCAAGTCGGTACCTATAATTCCCGTTTTCAAAAGAGCATTGCGTTTCGCAAGTGGGTGTAATTCACTGCCTTACCAAGGAACGACAAAAAAAATTACAATCACACTTTTTTCGTTCAGTCACTGACAGCTATCTTCTAGTAGTCATTAGTCTACACGGGAGTAGGTACGTTTGCCTACACTACATTTGCCTATATACCCTAATATTTTCAAACGATTAAGTAACAAACCGGAAAACGCAGCGTGGGACGTCCACCCACGACAACATCATAAAGGTAGCAAGAAGGCGCTGGACGCAGGCCGCTACTCACCGGTCAACATGGAAATCATTGGGGGAGGCCTATGGACGTCCTATGGCTAAAATGATGATGATGATGAAATAACAAACTAGTACACTTGCTAGTATTTACCACCTACCCTTACAACTTTGTCGCGAACCAGTCTTGACGCACGGGAGGAAACGTGCGGGAGGAATCCCACCACCACGAACAGCGCGCCGCGTCCGCCGAGCGCGCCACACACTCGCTTGGGCCCCCAGCCATACATAGCACGTACTACTCGTACGGACCTCCAATTCGCGATCGCCATTTTGTACTACCACGTTGTATAGTCTAGTTATTTCCTAATTGTAAACGGCTATTAAACCAGCCCTATCGAAATACAGTCCACTCTTTTATTTAAGATCCCAATAGGACCCTTTTCAACTTTCTTGAAGTAGAAAGTGCGACCCCGCCCTAAAAGTACGTCTGGCCTGCATTCTCGTGCAAGTAAGGACAATGCCAGACATATCTTACATTGGAGTTGCTATATAAAAGTTGCGGGAACATAACACTTCTATGCGGTAGTCGCTTGGGGCAAATGCGACTACGGGAGCATTTTTTAAAAGAAACGCAGCATTACACGCCATAGTGTAATGCTTNGCTCTTAATTGATTCTTCATTTCATCATGATGGATCATGGTTTTGTATATCTTTTTCTGTAAATTGGCTAACCATACAAAGAAGACACACAACACTTTACTGTAATGCCCGCGATCTTCTTTCGTTAACTATCTAAATTCGAAACTAACAATGCAACAAGCGACTTGCAAAACTTCAGCATACTTACAGGAATCCAACTAGGATGTCAGTGGAACTTCACAAAGCCCCTACAGGAATATAAATGCAAGAAAATGCAGTAACGTGAGTGTTAAGGCACCCCCCACAAGTTTATATTGTTGAGTTCTCTTCGGAATAAGGGTGAAACAACACTACAAGTTCGCAAACTATGAGTTTAACTGCACTATGAATGAGCTACGATAACTCTTTACGATAACTCTTTCACTTACTGGGTCTCTTAGTGGTATATGAAGCAATTCCAGCAAGTCGGTACCTATAATTCCCGTTTTCAAAAGAGCATTGCGTTTCGCAAGTGGGTGTAATTCACTGCCTTACCAAGGAACGACAAAAAAAATTACAATCACACTTTTTTCGTTCAGTCACTGACAGCTATCTTCTAGTAGTCATTAGTCTACACGGGAGTAGGTACGTTTGCCTACACTACATTTGCCTATATACCCTAATATTTTCAAACGATTAAGTAACAAACCGGAAAACGCAGCGTGGGACGTCCACCCACGACAACATCATAAAGGTAGCAAGAAGGCGCTGGACGCAGGCCGCTACTCACCGGTCAACATGGAAATCATTGGGGGAGGCCTATGGACGTCCTATGGCTAAAATGATGATGATGATGAAATAACAAACTAGTACACTTGCTAGTATTTACCACCTACCCTTACAACTTTGTCGCGAACCAGTCTTGACGCACGGGAGGAAACGTGCGGGAGGAATCCCACCACCACGAACAGCGCGCCGCGTCCGCCGAGCGCGCCACACACTCGCTTGGGCCCCCAGCCATACATAGCACGTACTACTCGTACGGACCTCCAATTCGCGATCGCCATTTTGTACTACCACGTTGTATAGTCTAGTTATTTCCTAATTGTAAACGGCTATTAAACCAGCCCTATCGAAATACAGTCCACTCTTTTATTTAAGATCCCAATAGGACCCTTTTCAACTTTCTTGAAGTAGAAAGTGCGAACCCGCCCTAAAAGTACGTCTGGCCTGCATTCTCGTGCAAGTAAGGACAATGCCAGACATATCTTACATTGGAGTTGCTATATAAAAGTTGCGGGAACATAACACTTCTATGCGGTAGTCGCTTGGGGCAAATGCGACTACGGGAGCATTTTTTAAAAGAAACGCAGCATTACACGCCATAGTGTAATGCTTGTTTCTTTTCGTTATATATAGTTTTTATTTTGTTTTTAGACATATAGTTCAAAATAATTTAAATAAATATCCTTGGACATTTTACACTACGCAGTCGCAAACTAAGCAAAGCTTGTACTATGGGTACTAGATAATTTATTTGGTATATAAAATTACTTAATACATAATATTAATTATATTATAATATAAACACTGACACTAACTTTAATACTTTATTATTATTTTCTATATCTTGTAAACGTTTTAATACCTACAAATGTAAAACAGTTTACAATAGTGTACCTACTTAATAGTGTAACTGTAAACTTTCTTCATAAAAATATCGCGAATCCCTTTAAAATTTATTAATGAATTTGAAGCTATAAAAATTCAGATAGATACAATGTGTACTCATATAAGTAGGTAAGTATGGAATAATTACAAAATTGTATTCGTGAAATTGGATTACACAATTCCAATCCCAAATCGAGCCGTTGCTGAACGTTGGAAATATAACGAACAGCTCAATGCGACTGGCGCCCTAAACACCTCTGATAACGACAAATCCAGCTGTAAGCGAATTCGGGAGAAACGCTGTGTCATTTTGGAGCAATGCTTGCCAAACTTTCAGTACCCTTAAAAATTTTATAAAGTTCTCTATGTGAAGTGGTGTGATCTTGGATGTTCGTCGAAGTAAATGTTTGTTTACTTAAAATGTACAATTTGATGATCAGTTTGACTCTCATTAATTTCTTAACCCATGTAAATACAGATCATTAGGTTGCCTTATTTACATTGAGAGTGTCCAATACTCTGACATACATAGATCTGAAATTCTCTTATAAAAAATACTCACTACCACATTCAATATCACATTATCTGAAGGTAATGCCAATTTTAGAGGTGGTGCAATTTTTTATTTGGACAATCACACCTTATTATCCTACATATACGAGAAGGTGCCACAGTGTGTGCAATCGTACCCTCTGGGGTGCAGACGACAGTACATCAACAACATTTAGCATTTAGCAACAATATAGTATGATGTGCTGTTAATAGTACAAATCCAATCACTTTGACAACCACAGCCCCAAAGGGCCGCGGGATCGATACCCCTCCGGCAGATAAGCAATATCTCCGCACCTGCCGCGCGTCGCATCAAAAGTTGGCGTGATAAAATCTAAAGGTGAAGTGGCGGGATGAACGCTTTACAGGGCTACACTCGTATTGTGATACAATGTATGTTTGGGACCATTTGTGAATGTTGCGTTTTGTTTTGTAAAACAATTTTATAGGTTCTCTTTTATTGTACTAAAATGACAAAAGTACAGATGCACATACCTACATTCTTGTTGCAAAATAGCGAATACATGCCACAGTATTTAGCTGGACGTACTAATATACCTAATTCATTTATAGTCCAATAGAATTAGCTTTTAAATCGGAAATAATTCCTACAAAAGATTTTATTGTTTTAATGGCTTCATTGGTTGCCCATTAAGACTCTCCTAAGNTGTACTTTGTTGATTTGTGCTAAATATAACAACAATCATGTTAATTAATACTTATGAAATAGTAAGTTGAATAATGTATCTTTTATTATATACCATGGACATTAGCAAAAACAAAACAAAACTATGTGTAAAATGGGATTGAAAAAAACTGGTCCAAATTAGCGGACTCTCCCTTATGTTTGGGGCCATTTGTGAATGTTGCGTTTTGTTTTGTAAAACAATTTTATAGGTTCTCTTTTATTGTACTAAAACGACAAAAGTACAGATGCACATACCTACATTCTTGTTGCAAAATAGCGAATACATGCCACAGTATTTAGCTGGACGTACTAATATACCTAATTCATTTATCGATTTCATCAAACCTCGCACTTAAGAAAAGGCATTGGAAATTATTAGTAATAGTTTCCTTATTTAAATCCGTATCACCGTTTAGATTTTGGCGTGTGATTAATCTAAATATTGAAAAACCACTTAAAAGTATCACCTATGCCTGAGATTTTGCTTTGTTCTGTAATACGGCTTACGGCCCCTACGAATTTTAATGGGATATTTTTTATATCATATCTCAGCTGTGGCCCGGTGAGTCGTGAATTCATATCCTACCAGAAACATTCAATTTTTTGTTGCACGTGACAAATCATAATAAGTATTTTTTCATTTCTACTCTTTTATACCAACAAACATTTTTATATTAAAAATAAATCAATAAGTATGATGGAAACTTTTATTTTTCCCATTGACAAAAAGAAATCGAGACCATTCTGCTGGAATGACCACATCTCGCGTCGGGGAGGGTGATTTCTCACCATGATAACACATCGCTGGGAAAAATTTATTGTATCACATGGTATATTTTGCTTGACATTATTTCGAAGAGATGTTAAAATTTCCGTCATTACTAAATACTTTGAGATTGTTTTTTTTTATAAGTTTTGATAATATTGAAATTAAATTACAAATAATCTTGTGTCACATTTTAATTTGTGTGCAGACTATGGAAAAATAAAATAAATAAATAAAAATATATGGTATTTTATTCAGGCATGTCCCATAAAAGTGTTAGTAACAAGGTCTTAGAAACTATGTCGAAAAATGCGTCAGATAAGCGAGCTAAACTAACTTAGCTTAGTTCTTGGTCTGCAACCCACATTAGTCTTCACTAATGATGAGCACAGACCTCTAAAGAAAATTCAAGATATTACGAACTCGTTTAATAATTCAAACCTGCATTTATTATCAACCGGAGATACGGCGCGATATTGCGAAGATAAATTGGTAGTCGATAGAAATAAAAGGGTCAGAATTCATTTCCCGGCGATTTGGACCGACCGGTCGATTCGATGTCAATTGTCAGAAAAACTTTTTATAATTTCCTTTTTCAGCAAGTTCAGCTCAATATAAATTAGGATGAAAAATAATCTGAAACCGCCCAGTTCGCAGAAGGCTGAACTTTGTTTTTGAAATTTCCTGGAAGTTATAATCAACTATTCCATGGAAGCTGCAAGTTTAATATTGTGATTGTATACGACATATATAATGCTTCAAACATTAAGGCCTGATTTGACCAAACTTTTATCCGAGAATAACTCCCGGTATAACAGGCACATTGACAGTTTTAGTATGGGAAATATGTCAAAATGACAAGTTTATTCTCAGATTAATATTTAACTCTTGTTTGGTCGAATCCGCCCTAAGTCGGATGATTTTGACTGAATCTTTTTTTATAATTTGAAACTGTTTGTAACCGTAGATAGCAGTGACTGTAATATTAATGTAATTACATACGGGTAGGCACAAAATACACCTGTAACTAAACTAAAACTACAACCAAGGTAGTAAATAGGAATGCACTTTTAATAAAATACTAACACCACTTATGTATTTACCCTATTTTTTGAGCAAATAAATAATTTGAATTTGAATTTGAAAGTCTTTAAGCTAAAATAATATTTATTTAAACTTTTGCACTTCTAGGTGGAAAGAAAAGTTACTTAATATCATCAGCGTGGGAACCTTAAAAAGCCATTGTATTATGCCTGTTTTCACCATCAATCCCTAATTTTTAAGTCACCCCTATGTAAACAAAATTCCTGTTATTTGTTACTGTAAAAGTATTTCACCCGTTTAAAACATAAGAAAAGTCCTTACATGTATGAAACGATGAAATTAAAATTATATCCGTAACGACGCATAATATTATATTTTTTTTACTAGCTTTCCGCCCGCGGCTTCGCCCGCGTGGAATTTTGTCTGTCACAGAAAAACAATATCGCGCGCGTATTTGCTCACCGTTTAGACCTACCCTGGACTACGGCAAACATTTTAAAACCAAGATCAGCTCAATCGGCCCAGCCGTTCTCGAGTTTTAATCAGACTAACGAACATCAATTCATTTTTATTTTTATAGATAGATAGATAGATATGCCAGGAGGGAAACGAGCAGACGGATCACCGGATTTATTTATTAATTTATTTATAGTATACTGAAAACCTTTTGTTTCAAACATTTTCTAACATCTTCTAGTACTATAAAGTTTTCCACTTACCTTTGCAAATGTCTGCATAACCTCAGCTGCGAACTGCACCCATCAGCATTCACGATGCACTTAAAAACCACACCACACACACTTAAACATAATACACTACACTTTATTCAAGTAAAATCTTTGTAAAAACATATTTTCCGAGTCTTTTTTAATTATTTTTGACAGCTGTACCGACAGCCGCCATTGTCGAACACAGACTGACAAAATTATTGTTCATTGGTGCGTGAACGCAGCTCTGAGCTATTTGACCAATCAGAATGCTGGAAAATTCTAAGGTGCCATGGCAGCATGGGCGTTGAAAATAAACATCCTACTTCTTCCGAAGCATATGAAAAGTTATTGTGTAGGTATTATTCTGAGATTTTTTTCAGCTGAACTCTAAAATAAAGATTATTTTATACTTACTTCTGAACCTTTATCAATCGTTTGATGTATTCAACAAATTGTCCCGTTTATTTTCATTATGAATAATAAAATGCTTGTAAGAAGGTATTTATCTGCTTCCGAGTTTTTGGAAAAGAAAAGCATATTTAATAAAGGTTTTCCTGCCCAATTTCGCCTTAATGAAATGCGATCAAAGCAAATTCGGCAAACATCTTTATAAGCGAGAATCTGTTACACCACTTCTTTCGGAATTCTAATTATTCGGATTTCTTTACACGTTTTACCAATAGAAGCAATTCTACGGAATCCCTCTTGTTTTTCTTTCGGAAATGTCTTGAATCGTTTTAATTAAAATAAGCTTTAGAATATTTCTGAATTGAGTATTTCTTTAAAAAAAACAAGATCTACTCTGTTCTTGGTAATGTAGTGAAATAGGGCTCAATTAGTTTTTAAAGGGGTTAAAGAAAACAACATCATAGTATAAATCAGATTGCTTTAATTTATTTTAGTTTTATACAAATCGAATACTACTTACGATAGTCAATTTAACGAATAATCATTTTATCCGTTGAGTTTTATTTTTACAAATTTACCTTTGTATTTAAATCGTCATCTATTACAAAAACCTCCATAGGGGCTTTACATTATAAACTTACATTACACACAGTTGTAATTCATTCCATTTTCCCTGTTCCATTATTTTCACCATAAGCAAGAGTATGCCTACAGTGAAATACGTTTCACAGAGTTTCACTGACAGTGGTGAAACGTGCAAGGCCTGTAAAACACTGAAATTCTCCCCCTGTAACACGCAAACAACTCAAAAATTTCACATCACTGACAAAACCACTGGCAGTGAAATGCTAGCAGTGAAACAGGGACAAGGGATATCAACTTACTGCAGTCGTATAATTTTAATTTAATTTTAATTAATTATCTCGACTATGGTTAAGCCACAGGAACACAACGTGGATTATTTTATACGAGATTTTAGAAACTTAGTTGGAAAATGGCGAGAAGTGCGAAAAAATATTGGTCGTTTGTGAGTACAGTGAAAATAAAAACAAGATAGTGTCTTCGTTATTTGGTGGAAGTTTCAAATATTTTTAAACCATCTTTAAGCGATCGAAATGCAATATAAAATAATATAGTCAGTTTTGAAAGAAATTTTAACTTTATCTAACACAATTCAAAGAATACAATCTTTTCCAGATGCAGTGGAAACTCACATTATGGTAATGAAATAAGGAGAATCATTATTCTCATCTCTTGAAACTCCGTGCATCCTGCATTTCAAATAAGTTTTCATTTCATATCTATTCCGCTTTGAATAACCTACGTATTCCATTCTAGATTCACAAAGGAAATACTAATAAAATTAAACTTGATATCAAACCTTGAAGAAAATACAAGAATAAAGTTCCTTCCAAATATCGAAGCAGAGAATAATATAGAATACAGTTTCTACTTTATAGATGACAGAAGCGACAAGTAAGCGAGCAACAACAGGTGTAATGTGTTTCTAGTTCTACCCTACTGTCGGTGAAATAGGTGACTACCGATTTTGTAGGTCAATACCGACTATGTCGGTGACAGTTGCAAACTACGATTATGTCAATGATGTTGAAAACTTGTCTAAACAACATCACTGTTAAATGAACTTCACTTAACGGAAACTTTTCTTTTCAGGTGACCTTTAGATGGAAAGTGGGAAGGTACACTCGGTGGACTGATGACCTAGTTAAGTTGTAGAGAACGATGGATGCAAGCGGTCTAGAGCCAGGCTTTGCTATTTATAAGAGAGACTTAAGTAAACTTTAAAAGACAGATGATGATATTATTTTATAAGGTCAAAATTACTTTTATTCATGTGCCTCTCTTTTTTTTCAGAAATTTGTAATCGTTTTAACACTCAATTACTGAGCTGAGTAAAGTAAATAACAAGTGATGTTGTTTAGGTAATTTATAAAATAGATACCTTCAATTTCAAATCAATAAAAGAAGATGCCTATGACTTAACTTTCGTAAGAGAGAAACTTTCATATCAAAATAAAATTAATGAATTATGCGTTTTTCAAGTGGTTGTAAAGTAATAAATACTACCTTTTATAAATGTCCCACACGGGCCAATACTCGTATACAAAAAATAAATGGCTTTAATTGAGTTTTAATATGACCCGAATGAGTATTGTTCAATGTAGCATATTTTATGTGTGTATACAAATATTTTTGTGTTTAAAAAATATGCGTGTCGCTGTAGTGGTCGAGCTTAATATTAGGAGACTGGACACATGTTTGGTATTGACGATTTAATAAATAAATTATTTATACATTAGAATAACCACTGAATGGCATCTGTTATGAAATGATAACACAGTAACAAAGGAAATTAAAAAACAAATGAACATGGCATTTGATTACTTGATTTTTCTCATTTCCTTCTCTTTTTATTTTTGCCTTTGTCTTAGCTGATCATGTTTACACTTGTTTTGCTTTTTTGCTATAGACAAAATACAAAGTGACAGATTGACCATGTTGATTTGAACTTTTTAATATTGCAAATCGTCAAAACCAAAAGTATTCAGCATGTACGAGTCTGTAAGTTGTAAAATTATAAAAGACTACGATCCGAAAGTGTAATAAAATGGAAATCTTAGACTACAGCGTCCTGAAAAGTGTTACGATGTACATGGACTTCCAAAATACCTGTTTTACGATTAAAGCATTTTGTTACTGTGTGCAGTATGCAGTGTTGCGTGTATGTGGCGTGGGGTTACTTATCAAAAAATATAGAAAAAAAAAACTTAACACACGTAGAACATGAAGGAACTTATCGTAAAATAAAAAGGATTAATATGAGGACAAATAAGTTAACAAGTATTGAATTACATAACTTTGAACTCAATTTAAATTCTAATTACTAATCAAAGTAAATGGGAAAAGTTATCGTTAAAATCAATAGGTACTTATGGCACCCACTGAGTGTTGCCAATGATGTGTTATTAAGTAATTCGTTCCCAGAAACTGACTCAATATTAGATAAAAATAGAAATATAGAAAGGTCGGAAAATTTTTACCATTATGCTTTTAAACCTATGGTATAAATCTTTTATTTTATAGATACTTTTTGCAAAATATTTTTTCCACCAACATTCACCATTCGTTCTGCAATTAAAAATATAATAGAACAACAAATAATAAAGTTACAAGGAATGTAATGAAAAGCCGTCATGTTCACGATTTGCATTCAGCGACCTTACGCCGGCGCCATCTTGAATTTCAATTACGCGCTAACCCCACGCCGCGTAGACTCACGAAATTATAGATATACTCGTATTAGTATAGAAATATTCGACAGTGTGTATAAATGGTTCTTTGTGTAGAAAGTGAAATTCGGAAAGAGTTATTTGAAGTTGAGTCTAAGTTAAAGTGAAGAATGCTGTTAGTATCAATTTCTGGAATAATTACTTTAAGTTAGTCAAATATGGTCAAGTTATTATCAAAGATAAAATGTCTTTCTTCTATAACACGTTTGAAATATGGTAGGCAATATCCATAGAATTAATAATAATAGCAAACGCAATAATTAATCAGTTATAAAGAAAATTACCCAGAGTAAATTCAGAATGGAAAGAACGCTGTTCCTTGACACAAATTTCGTCACAGCTCTCTGAAATAAAGCAAATTAAATTGAGTTAGAATACAAAATTACTGCCTGCACCTGTTTTAGACTCATTAGCATCTAAATGAGGCTCACTTTCAACTTAGACTCAGACTTCCACGTAAAAAGTTTATCAAAATTAAACCTTTAGTGTAGGAGAAGACGTATAGAAAAAATAATGAGTGATTTCATAATGCGTTGTAAAAACCTGAAGGAGGCAAACTGTTGCGACTGTGCACAAAAATGTATACACGTAGCCCAAACAAACGACTGTATACAGTTAAATCAATGGTGATGTCAAAAACATGTAAAATACAAACCGATTATTGTCCATTAAATTAAACAGAAACACTATCAAAAACCAAATAAACGTAAACGAGCATTTAACCAAATGAAATTGCACCAAAACGAGTTGTCCGCTAAAATTAATGCTGTTTAAAGAGCAAAGTTTGACAAATTCCGCAACAGTTTGCCTCCCGGTTGTATAAACAATAAATGCACTAGCGCAAGAAGTGTAGATGCTTCAGTTCATTTGTATGTTTATATAACTAGCCCGGTCCCATGCAGGCATTCTGTTAACTTCCATTTAAATTGTAGATCATTCTACGCATTTTAAGTGTATATTTTAAACGAGTGCCGGGACCCCGCCGCAGCCGCTACTAACGTGTCACAACCTCTCTTTTATTTTTTTAAAACAAATAAGATTTAAAATTGGCTGATATGGCCACCGCAGAGCCCCGCCACCCCCCTCAACATTATCATTAAATTACAAGTTAACAAACACCCTAGTTCGTTTTAATTTTTTACAATAAAATTCTCAACTTTATCCATTATTTATACCCCTATATTCCAACTTATAATCAATATTTATAAACCCTATTTTTGGCACTAACAAATCTAATTAAATATAATTATTAATTAATTTTACAATTTCCATTTTCACATATCGTTACTCCAGGGTAAATATACATAAATATATGATCAAAACTTTTAATATAATAGTTAAAAGAGGATCCAATGTTAACTTATTAAACACTCTAACACAATAACGGGTATTAAAATTTTTATAGCGAACTAATAATATTAATATGTTGAAGAAACATGATATCTCTTAGAGCACCATACGTACAGAATTATTACAAAGTACAATAAACGAACTTCATTTCAATATACAGTAATACAACTTAAGAATACGTGCCGTTATTAGAGAAAACATTATAAATAGAAATACATACATGATCGGAGTCATTCAAAAAGTTCAATCCGAAATTAGATTCACATTTCACGTACAAATCATTTCGATGATGAACAAAACGTCTAATCAAAAATGTTAGAAAGAACACACCGACCGTAATATTATTATTATTCTATTATTAGTGAGCTTTCTTATAATAATTCCATTATAACGTAATCTATCGGGACACGACATTGACTAATCTAGTATACGACATCTACGGTAGCGAAAGACGAACGGACATAGATTTAAGACGTGAATAAATTGTAAATCTGATTAAATAATACGTCTATATTACAATATTCTAAGTGCTAAGGGGAATTAGAAATATACCACAAACACTTACTGTAAATTTCACAAAGGGAGGAGCCATTATTATGGGATTACATTGTCATAATAACCATTCACCAAAGAGTATTCTTGTGTCTGAATAAGTAAGCCTTAAGGATGTGACACCATACGAAAACAAAAATACCAGGTTACAAATATTTAAAAAATTAAACGTGAAAATCGCTAAATAAAATTTACAGTAAGCATCGCAAAGTACTGAACATCTTTTTGAGCATTTTTGAAGAAATTACTTTATTAAATGTCATTTTAAAATTCAAATAAGTATACGTTCAAGTGTACCAAGTACCAACGCATGTTTGACGTAGTATCCACCTCAAAAAAGTACTTCTACCGATTGTTTCGGCGATTTTTATCACGCTGAGTCATAAAACTTTGAGTACCTAAATAACTTTATTTGAATTTTAAAGACACAAAAATATGTTCTTAGCCGTAAGAATTGAGCTCAAAAAGACTTGTCCGCAGTTGTCTAGTCAAGAATTACATTAGTCTTTTTTCCGCATTTTCTAATTTATATACAAATACACATCGCGATAATTCCTGTATATACATTTATTGTAACGCTATGTGATGAGTAGTGATATTTGCAAATTCATACAATGTATGCGCGCTCTAGAATTTAGCGTAAATTAATCATGTTCAAATTATACGTTAAGTCCTATTTCGTGGGACGCTAGAGAAATGTTATTTGAATTACTCGAATACGTACAGTCGCTGGCACATCAGACATTACAACTTTGTTCCAAAATCACACCTGTTACGATTAAATAAGGTGCTACAAGGTAAGCTTGATATGCCACCGACCTACAATGCCAACTACTTGCTCGTTATCCCAATCTACATCTGATACTTGGAGAACGACTACGTTAACCAATTTGATACATATTTTAGACATTTAATGTAATTCGTTTAGTCATCGCGTTCTAATTAATAATTCACTTTAATCTCTGACCTTATTCTACCGTTGGTTCTTTTAATTGTTGTTTATCAATTCCAAATCTGTAGGCAATTCCTCACTTCAATTGATTTATTCCGAAACACTTTACTCCGTCGCAAACTTTAGTCATGCTATTTTTCATCTTACGTTACTAAAGTAGTAAGCTATTTGTCTTGAGTCTACCAATATTTCATCCTTTATGTTATATACACGATACTTAACGCCCTAGGGTAATGTCAATGTCTGTGATCCCTCATTTTCAAGTAGAAAGGATAGTATTTGGATTATTCTATCTCAGGAGCGATTGTTCCTAGAGGTCGTATTTTAATTATGCACTAGTTAATAGAAAAGTGCTCTCTGGATCCAACACTGTCTTGAACAAAATCTTACGTCTTGAGACCGTCACGAATCACTTCAAACCAAGCATTGTCCCACTCACGTTAAACCACTCCTTTAACACAATTATTAATAACCTCTTTAACCGTATCAATTAGAAATATAATTATATTTTTAACAAATTATACTCATCAACATTTATCTGTATAACATCCTAGTCAACATCACAATCTTTTTATAATATGTTGGACTTAACTAAGCTATTTAACGTATGTCATTTATATTTACCGTCTTTCGACTTAGTTAAAAGAGACGTGTGCGTTTCAACCGCTTTAGATATAGTTTATACATTTTATAATTACATCGGCGAAGACTAAGATTAGTTCTCTCATGGTAGGGCCTACACGAACCCTGGTACCTAATGCTACTGCACGATGATGTGCGGAGCTGACAGCAGCACCGCGACGGTCGCGATGATCGTGAAAAGAGTGAACACGAACAAGCAAAACCTGCGGGCAAAGTTGTATTTCAGGAGCGACATTGGGGCTGATGTAACAACTAAATTATATGGAACAAAGGGACAGACACACATAAGCAGTAAACAGACAAATGATGTTTATCCTTCATTTGTTCACCGTAGTACTCGTACAAGTTCTGCTTAGTTTGAGCTAGGCTATGTATAGTGTGATTATTTGATGAAAAGAAAATAAGACCTATTGATATCAGAATCACAATGTAATAAAAATGCTTTTTTAAAAGCCAACTTGCAGAAAACGAATCAATCTTGTTAATTTTAGGACAGCTAAAAAGTGTACTGTTTCAGTCTGATCGTGAACACTGTGTAGCGGAACATAACATTTATAATAATGAGAAATTTGGTAAGAAAAAATTTGCTAAAAAGTACGGATGATGATGAGGACATCAAGCTAAACACTGCAGTATCCTAAGTAAAGCAATATTGTTGCTTTTGAAATGAAATAGTTTATTCAGTACATAGGCCCTTTCCAGGGCACTTATACACGTCCCAAATATAGCTTGCCCTACCACCACTTCGGGACAACATAATGGCTGGTGCTGAGAAGAAGCGGCGGAAGAAACTCAGTCACTTTTTCATTCATTTCATTCTCTTCATTTTGTAGCAACAATATTTCAACAAAATGTAGAGCCCGATGTGCTAGACTGTACTTCCAGCCACTACAAACAAATATGGCGTCAATTCCCGCAACTGTCACCGCAGCTTTTAAGTAAAGCAATTAATAATCATCAAGGCTCATTAAAGTTGGCAAGGCAGCCACATTGATTGATTGGTTTTAATGAAAAGCTGCTAATTATGAAAGATATTTCGCTTAGTGCGGTTACTTCGGCTGTTTCTTGGGAGTTTTGTATTGAAGTTTAGCTGACGTCAATTAATTATAAGTTACATTGTTTGGTGACCAAATTGTGAAGTTTTTATTTGAAATTGTTACTGAGAAATAAGAGAATTATTTCTAAATAAAGGCAGTAACTGAATTAGTTCTGTAGTAATGATTTAATTTATCGGATCGGTTGCTAAAAAGCAAGTCATTTTAACGACATTAATTAAGACCTGTGCTGATTGAACTGGTATTTAAAAAATATTTTTCTTGAAAGTAGCCGAATCACTCAAACAGAACTCCAACTATCACACCTAGCCTCAAACTCAGCACAGCTTGTAATTTCTCTATATATCTCATACTTAAATACATGAATACAAAATGTACATCTAACAAAAAAAACTGTGAACGTATCTTATCGTGTTCGTCGCACTATAATTGGCATCAGTCAGGGGTTGAACACTGTAGATGGCGTTATTATAACTCATTGAAATCTCATCAGTCTACTTTTTTTGTTGCATTTAAAACATTTAATGTATTACAGCATTCCTTCGCTTGATATGCTGTCATCCTTAAAAATCACGATAGTCGAATGGTGAAGGGGTCGGACTGGTCGACTCGTGATCCGGGGAACGCGGGTTCGAATCCCGCCGCCGCTCGACTATTATGGTGAGCACACTCGTGACACAAGCATATTCAGCTTAGTACGAGGGGTTTACGGAACTAGTAGTAATAAATATTTGCAATACAAATTACTAATAATGATAAAAAAAACACCATACCACAAACAAACAAACAAATATTGATCCTAAAATAGTAAGACACGGGTCTTAACGCGACGCTTTATAACAAACACGTAGTAGTCTAACAAATGACAATATGATGGTAGTTGAAAATTTTCAAGCCCGCCCGAACGGATGACGCCGCGAGCCGCCAGTCTGCTTGTGACCACGGCTGCAGCATAGCAGCCGAAACGTCAAGCCGTGAGTTCATAATGTAACTCATTAATAAGCGTCGCGTTAAGACCCGTGTCCTACTATTTTAGTTGAAATGGAACGTGAAAGTTAAAAATCTTAAAAATTAATCCTCTCACCTATCAACAACCATCGCCGCGAACTTCCAGTCGCTGATCAGCTCGGCCTCCTCATCCGCCTTCTTCATCCTGGCCGTGATGAACTGTAGTTCCCTCAGGATGAGGTGGAGCTCGCGATGGTGGCTGCCGAGCCCTCCTCCCACATCCTCCATGGTGGAGGGCCGAACGAACGACCGCCTGAAGTCCGTCCGGAAAATTGAGCACCTGTATTGGGGATAACTATTGTACTGTATAGAAGGCACCGTAAAGGGCAGCTTAGGTTAGGTTGAAAAGGTAAAGGACCCCGGACAGATCGCGGAAACTTTGGATGAACTGTTGGTACATTTAGGCCCAGAACACACGGTGAAACGCAACTGCAACGAAACTGCAACTTCTAGTTACTTTTGACGCGCAACGCGTTTCAAACCGGTTTCAAACTGGTCGCGTCATGTGTGGTCTCTCAACGGACGCTATGGCGGAAACTTAGATGCAACTCAAAAGTATCTAGAAGTTGCAGTTTCGTTGCAGTTGCGTTTCACCATGTGTTCTGGGCCTTACGTAGATTAACCAACATAAAAACAATTATTTCTGTATTTTTTTTATGCATAACAAGGCAAGTATTTGACCACAATCGCACCTGATGTTAAGTGGGATGCAGTCTAGGATGGTACAGATACATTCAAAACTTTGGATTTACAGTTTTACCAATAAATAACAGATATCGGGCACTCAGGTGGGGTATAATGATAAAAATCAATGGGGAGATAAAGCGAAATTGTAGAAGCTCTTAATCATATTATCTAATTGGAGAGGTTATGATTTTTAGAAAGTGATTGTCAGGGTAAAAATTACATACATTTATTATACTCGGCTCCATGTAGAAGATATCCAATAAACGTCCGCAGAGAATTAACTATTGTGTATCAGTATCTAAATATCTGGGAATTAAATAATAAAAACATATTCGGACACGCCTCTTCTTACGTAAATAAATGCATCCCCAAAGGACAAAAAAGCAGTCGAAGATTCTTCATTATACGCAGTTAATGTATTGCAACGTCATTGATAACATTGCCCAAAAAAATTGTTGATACGCTACGATACAAATCGAACTAACTACTGAAATGAAAGTCAAATGTTAATAAAGTTCAAAAATAGTCGTAGGTAGATTTTACGAGGCCTTTTTACATGTTTTTTCTCTTATCATTAAATATTTATCATTAAATTTTACTGATATTGATTTATTTGTAGTTTCCCCCTTAAGGTTTCGAAAGTGCATCCTTGATGTATTAAAGTATGTACCTTATTTGTATTTGTTTATCTCTTCTTTGCATTCAGAAGATGATACTATTTTATTTTTCTTCGCACGTTAAGACGTTAAAGTATATAAAACTAAGTATGTTTATTTTCTCTAGGTTTGCTTGTACCAAAATAAGATTATACCTAATATGTATTACTATGAGGATAATGGTACTGCCTACTGGTTGCGTAATAGTATAAGTTTAATTATGTACGCATAGTATTCTTTTTTTTATGCATAACAAGGTAGATATTTGACCACAATCGCACCTGATATTAAGTGGGATGCAGTCTAGGTTGGTACATTTATGTGCCCTGTAAGTGCTTATTCACTCTCGCCTTGAAAACGCCTGGATTATAGTATTCGCAATATGGCGCAATTGTTTTTATGCATGACAAAGCAGGTATTTGACCACNAGTCATTTTAACGACATTAATTAAGACCTATGCTGATTGAACTGGTATTTAAAAAATATTTTTCTTGAGATTAGCCGAATCACTCAAACAGAACTCCAACTATCACACCTAGCCTCAAACTCAGCACAGCTTGTAATTTCTCTAAATGTCTCATACTTAAATACATGAATATAAAATGTACGTACATCTAACAAAAAAGACTGTGAACGTATCTTATCGTGTTCGTCGCACTATAATTGACATCAGTCAGGGGTAGAACACTGTAGATGGCGTTATTATAACTCATTGAAAGCTCATCAGTCTACTGTTTTTGTTGCATTTAAAAAATTAAATGTAAATTATTACAGCATTCCTTCGCTTGATGTGCTGTCATCCTTAAAAATCACGATAGTCGAATGGTGAAGGGGTCGGACTGGTCGACTCGTGATCCGGGGAACGCGGGTTCGAATCCCGCCGCCGCTCGACTATTATGGTGAGCACACTCGTGACACAAGCATATTCAGCTTAGTACGAGGGGCTTACGGGACGGGATTACTAATAAATAATCTTTAAAAAAATCACCATACCACGAATTAATCCTCAACAAACAAATATTAATCCTCTTACCTATCAACAACCATCGCCGCGAACTTCCAGTCGCTGATCAGCTCGGCCTCCTCATCCGCCTTCTTCATCCTGGCCGTGATGAACTGTAGTTCCCTCAGGATGAGGTGGAGCTCCCGATGGTGGCTGCCGAGTCCTCCTCCCACGTCCTCCATGGTAGAGGGCCGAACGAACGACCGCCTGAAGTCCGTCCGGAAAATTGAGCACCTGTATTGGGGATAACTATTGTACTGTATAGAAGGCACCGTAAAGGGCAGCTTAGGTTAGGTTGAAAAGGTAAAGGACCCCGGACAGATCGCGGAAACTTTGGATGAACTGTTGGTACATTTAGGCCCAGAACACACGGTTAAACGCAACTGCAACGAACTGCAACTTCTAGTTACTTTTGACGCGCAACGCGTTTCAAACCGGTTTTAAACTGGTCGCGTCATGTGTGGTCTCTCAACGGACGCTATGGCGGAAACTTAGATGCAACTCAAAAGTATCTAGAAGTTGCAGTTGCGTTTCACCGTGTGTTCTGGGCCTCACGTAGATTAACCAACATAAAAACAATTATTTCTGTAATTTTTTTTATGCATAACAAGGTAGGTATTTGACCACAATCGCACCTGATGTTTAGTGGGATGCAGTCTAGGATGGTACAGTTACATTCAAAACTTTGGATTTACAGTTTTACCAATAAATAACAGATATCGGGCACTCAATGGCAGTGGCGAGATGGGTTATAATGATAAAAATAATGGGGGGATAAAGCGAAATTGTAGAAGCTATTTTAAGCATAATGACTACTTGGAGAGGTTATGATTTTTAGAAAGTGATTGGACTCTGACAGGGTAAAATTTACATACATTTATCATACTCAGCTCCATATAGAAGATATCCAATAAACGTCCGCAGAGAATTAACTATCCTGTATCAGTATCTAAATATCTGGGAATTAAATAATAAAACATATGCGGTCTCGCTTCTTCTCATGTAAATAAATGCATCCCCAAAGGACAAAAAAGCAGTCGAAGATTCTTCATTATAACGTATTAATTGTCTCTTATGGGTCGTCATCTATTGTAATGTAGATAACATTGCATCGTCATTGATAACATTGCATAAAAACAGAATGACGATACGCTACGATACAAATCGAACTAACTACTGAAATGAAAGTCAAATGTTAATAAAGTTCAAAAATACTGGTAGGTAGATTTTACGAGGCCTTATACATGTTTTCTCCAATCATTGATGATTGCATACAAAAAATATTTTACTGATATCGATTTATTTGTAGTGTCGCCCTCAAGGTTTCGAAAGTGCATACTTGATGTATTAAAGTTGTACCTTAGGTATTTGTATTTGTTTTTCTCTTCTTTGCATTCAGAAGATGGTACTATTTTCTTTTTCTTCTCACGTTAATACGTTAAAGCACATAAAACTATGATTGTTCTCTAGGTTTGCTTGTACCAAAATAAGATTGTAATATTATACTATGAGGATAATGGTGCTGGTTGCGTAATAGTATAAGTTTAATTATGTACGCATAGTATTCTTTTTTTTTATGAATAACAAGACAGATATTTATTTGACCACAATCGCACCTGATGTTAAGTGAGATGCAGTCTAGGATGGTACATTTATCTGCCCTGTAAGTGACTATTCACTCTCACCTTGAAAACGCCCGGATTATAGTATTCGCAATATGGCGCAATTTTTTTTTCATGCATAACAAGGCAGGTATTTGACCACAAAATCNTTGACCACAATCGCACCTGATTTTAAGTGCAGTCTAGGATGGTACATGTTGGTTATCCCTAAAATAAAATCATCTTTTGGGCCCTACCAGCTCAAAAACGTCACAATCGAACTGAACTCACCCTGGTCCTAAATTCCCCGTCGACGCGGTGCTATTGGGCGGCGGCGGGGCGTGTCGGAAGTCGTCATCGATGTCCAACACGTTGGCCAGCAGCGACTTGGACGAGCGCTCCTTGAGCTCCAGCTCGCGCATCCGCGTGTTCATCATGATAGTCTTGCGCGTGATCTTCTTGCCTGGCCGCGACATGCGCAGGATCCACGGCAGCCATTGCAGGAACACGGATTTTATCTGGTCAACAAGAACAGCTTATTAATATACGGATTTTAAAGCCTGGTCCGGGAGCACGTAGAATCCCGTCCAATGACCCCAAGCTGCCCATCCTTATCGCTCGCGCGTAATTATATTGCTGTCGCGACTGTGCGACGCGCGCCCGCAGTGAGTGTGCGAGCGCGACAGCAACATAATTACGTGCAAGCGACAAGGATTATATGTTTAATGTTTTATTTATATAATTTATATGTTTTTCATGGGACAGGAATAGCACATGGTAAACGAGCAGCGGGATCACATGATGATAAGTGAATACTGCCGCCCACAGACACCCACAGTCCTAGGGGGAGTAGTTATGTAGTATCTGGTATACAATAGTATGAGGAAGAATAATATGGTATTTTGCCAACATTTGGAGTGAAGGCCAAATCTTCTATTTGCCTCTGGTAAATTAGTACGGGTCATCTAACTGTTTTAGTTTGATCAAATTCGTAAACTATGTAATTGACGTCCACAAAATGATTGTTTAATCATATTAGGGCTGATTTTTCAATCTTTAGATATATTTTAACTGAAGAATAAACTTGTCATTTTCACATATTTCCCATACCGAAACTGTCAATGTGCAAACTTATTCTTCAGTTAAAAGTCATCCGACGATTGAAAAATCAGCCCTAAATCTACACTTAAGATTATAATCAAGAAGATTTTCGTTCTTATTAAGCGGCAGTGTTTTAGAGCTTTTTCTAAATAAATGTACACTAAAATGGACAAAATAGTTGGCTCACCCATTGCGGCATTTCATGTATGTCTGCTGTCCTGTGGTGGTAGTTCAACACTACCACCGTCAGCACCACCGAAGAGGCCACCATGAACATGATGCAATTGAAGTACGTCCCTGTCACCCAGAACACCTTGCTTTACTAACGCATTAGAAAATTTAAACATTCGAAAAAAGTATAAAGAAATCTCAAAAAGTTTAATTACGTGCATTCTTTTTTTTAGATTTAAATAGTATTTAATCGTTTAAAAAATCGGGAATCAAAAAAAAGGTTTTAAGGAGAAAATTAAGTACTTTTTATTTTAAATTAATGTCAAAACGAACCTTTAAGCTTTTAATTTAGAACAATTCATTGCATTGACATCGAAAGCGGTTCATGCATTTTAACAAGCATGCAGTATGAATGGTCTACTTTAATTATTTTATTTAATGATTTTTGGGTGAAATTAGGAATAGGTTTAATTGTATTCATTTACTGCGCTTATTAACATTTTACTGATTTGTTTTTATTTTGTTAATGCAATAAATAAATACAAATATTATTTTATGAATGTTATTTGAAATAAAGGAGCTTTCTTTCTTTAGTCAGAAGAAAGAACCTTTAAATATTTTACCTCTCCAAGCATAAGATTCAAGTGCTCGAATCCTCTGCAAAACTGACAAAAGGCTTCGTACGAATTCCGCCAGCTTAATCTCTTTGTCAGTCTCGCAGCGAGTTTATTAGTAAGTTGATTACAATGACAGAAACAGACCAGACTAAGTTGCATAGACGATTTCCACTTGGAGGGTGGTCCCTCACTACCCGCATCCACTTTGTTGCTTTAATCCGCCATTAACTTTATATCCTGCTTTTAAACTACAAGCAAACCAAACCTACATATTTATAAGCTCATTTACATTTAGTTAATCAGGAGAGTTGTGCGTTAGATTGCTTTTTAGCATAACATGCCAAGTCCGATGACCGCAAACTGGATCTCTACTCGTTCAGGCCAATTATGAAAGAAAGAAGGAAATCAAAATGAGAAAAGTAAAGAATTTCTTCCAACATATGCAATCGAAGTCAAATTATTTTAATACATTACAAGAAGACAGAGTTCTGGTTTGATTAAAAATGTACATGGTATCATTAGAAAACGTTCTCACGGTTCAGTACAACTACATCTTGAACTAACGCGAACGAAAAGTGCAATAACTCTATTTGAAGTGTCGAGAGCAAGACGCTGTAAAGCATAGACAAGTCTCCAGAGACCTAATGCGAGTCGGAAACAGGGAAGAGTAAGGATGCTATGCTCTCCTTAAAGTTTAGTTTCAAGCAAAAAATCTGCTGTCTATTTAGATCTTTGTTAAGTTGGTGTTCCAAGAATCAGCTGAGGAATATCTTTTACCAAAAAATATTAACATATAATTCAAAGTTAAAAAATTTCAACAAAATATTCCTCTTCGCCCATTCTTTGGTGTTTTAAAAAGGATCTAATCAAGATCAAATTCATGTTTTATTTTATTGTCATTTAGGTTATTTATCAGAGATTTTAATAGCAAACGCGTGGAATTTTCTCACCTATTAGGGGGATCGCCTCTGAGGTTTTTGTGATTACGTGTCCCACCAATAGAGAGAAAACTGTTTGCGACAGAAGAATTGTAACACCTGCAAAGATCAATATAATATTCTATAAAAAACAAAACGTTCTATTTACAAAGTTACGGGTAAAACCTATAGGAATAGTATGTGTCCCATCCAGTTAGGGCTTATCTCTCAGATAAGTCTTCCTGTGTGTGCTGAGTCGGTATCGGGAGCTCAAGTGAAATCATAAACAAAACAAAACAAAGTATTCATGCAAACACTATTTAGAGAGGGTTTAATTTCTTGTGTTATCGTTGTATTTAAGTCAATTTTAATTATATTTATCAGGGGTTTCTGCGATTTACATTTAAACCAAGGTTGACAGCACCACCCTCCAAGTATCTATGAAGTGGCTAACGGCATACACAGCGTCGATGTTTTTTGATGTAGCAACATTTAAACAAAACACCCAAGTTTAACACAACATGGAATCGATTACGCGTAAATCCACACAACAGATTCAAGAATAAAGATGAACGTGAACACTGAAATTTAATTAAACACTGAGAAATCGAAAACGCAACTTACCTTCAAGCTCCAAAACATACGGAAACAATCTCGTATAAGTTAGGTAGAGTTACATGCCATGCTACTGATATTGAAATCCAATATGAAGTTTACTCAAACAAAGGAAATAATGTAGTTGATAAAGCTGAAGCAGAGAGAATCACGAAATCGATTCCAAGATACGTTACGTAAAATAATACGAAACAAAAATACCGGCGAGAATCTACTTTCAATTTACTTTCGACTGCCAATGAAACGGGTTCACAATAATTCTCAAAAACAACATAAATATTATTCGAAAAAGTGAAGTATGATTCTTTCTCAATAAAATATCCAGATTTGTAGAATCATACAACATTTTGATTACTGATAACAAAACTAAAGCTCGCACAGCACCGAGCAATAAGCTTACAACGATTTAACATAAAATTATTTAACGTACATTAATTTACTCCTTGTAATGTTTTAAAATAACTTTAGTTTAAAAATTGCTTTTAAAAATACAAAATTATAAATAGAGCTTAATAAAATAAACGAGAGAGATAGAGAGAGAAAAGAAACGTGAAATGAAAGATGGAGATTATGGTAGTGAAGAGTAAAGTAAAACGGGAGTAGAGGATGGAATCAAAACTTAGGATAGGTTTGGGCAGTGTACCTAACAGGGGGATTGCATCGGAGACCTGCGGCAGGGTCTCAGCTACCAGGTTGAGAAACACCGTCAGCGAGAGAAGTATAGTCACTCCTGTAATCAAACACAATGTTAACACCCCCACAGTCTCGCCCGGAGCCCCAATCGAGCGAATCACACTCGAAGTAATAGAACACAACTCTCCAATTCCGTTTTTTCCGTTTTCACAGACCGCAATCAAAGTAATGCCTTCCTGGTCCCATAATACGATAACAATGATGATGGTGCTGAAAACGAATGGCGCTTAATGAGGTCTACACCGAAACATACTTACCGACCGGGTCGCGCTGGGGTACTAACACAAACACAAACAGTCATACCACATTCTAGAGATGATCTAATATTTACGTTAAGCGCACGTTGCTTCCGACCTCCTCTAAAAGTTTTATAGCGCCACGGGCTCGCTCAACAAGCTACGCCGGCTCTTTATTTTATAATATGAGCATGGGGCATGATACTTTGGTTACATTAAACTTTGGAACTACCGTTCATTATAAATGTAGACGCGAACGCGATAAATGTTTTACAGAAACCTTTTTAACAAATTGGGACTTTATCATTCAGCAGAGGAGGTATTATTTAATTTTATTTGGAACTTTTAAACACTGGGCCTACAACACATCCTTGGAGGACTCCTTAAGGCGAAGGAAGCATCGTGCGTGGAGTGTGCAGTCCTACAGTGCGGTACCTATGAGGGGCACAGCGTCCGATGTAGAAGGCATCTTTTCGGCCACCAGGTTCAGAAACACGGTCAACGACAACAATATCGTCACACCTGTAGACACCAGCCAATATCTGCTTAAGCTGGTATGTGATATCAATACATACTAACTTATTGTTGAAAAATAAATATTTTTATTGAATTATCTCTTAACAAAAGTCACATAGATGATGACACACCTACGTAATTTTGATGGACTGCAAATACAAGCCGAAGTTTTGTTCAATACCCGTCCGTTTTCGTTTATTTCAATTTAAAATGTTCTCAATTCAGTAAAATCACATATTCTAAACCCAAATAAAATCTATACAAAATTCTATTATATTTGATAGTATAAACTTTTGTGGGAACAAATTCTAGTAATTCTATTTCGTCTTTTTGAGCATTTAAGTACCTTGGCTGAAAAGTAGTATATGAAGTCATTGTCCCGTTGAGACATTCATGGACCATCATTATCAGGAACAATCCATATCACATAAAGTCGCATTGCCCCATTTAACAGAGTTTACATCCAAAAAATCTTAAGTGCTTTCAATTAAACTTAAAAACAACAGAATCAAACTGACCGAGTGTCAACTTCTCCCCCGAGTCGGGAGGTAGCGTGAAGCCGAGGAGGGCCATAGAGGAGATCAGCACGCACGGCACGATGAGGTTGAAGAAATAGTACAGCGTCCGTCTCCTGATCATGATCGTGAACGTCACGTCCACGTACGGCTCGGGGCAGCACGCGTATGTTATCGTGTTCTTTTTGCCTGGCATTCCTGCAAAATTAACGGGATTTAGTCATGTAGGAAAATTTGGTCAAGTGTTTGGTCTTTTGGACAAAAAGCACCCTTAGCATAATTCGGGCAAAGGCTATGGGCTAAGGATATTGACGAGTGCTATGTTTTGACGATCTAGTGAAGGTCATATAATGCACCTGGATGCAGGCAATGCATCAATCAATTCATCATCAATTTCAGGACCGGTCTTCGTGGTAATTCTTGAGAAGACCATTGTCCAGTGAACGTCCTTTTGTTTGAACTGTGAGTGAGTGGTGGATGGATTTTGCATTATCTTATGAGGATCTAAAGGCTATCAATACTTTAAAAGAAGTCCCACTTTATGTAGATTGAAATATAATAAAATTATGCAGATCTTACCTATTAAATACCATTCCCCGTTTGTGATAAAATCTGACAAGTCTCCGCCGGCTTCGTCCTTGAGCACCAGATCCAACTGTCAGGGCAAAACAGCATGAAACTTCCAAATATTGGACACATACCTACAACTAAATACAGGGAGCAAACCATGCAAGAATCGTCTTTAGTCCATCTTCGTGCGTCAAGGATAGTAAATTACAGTAGAAGAAAATAAATAAGAAGAAGGGTAGTTCAGTAAAATAATTAGAAGGGAAANAGGGAAAATGTGAGAACCTGAAAGAGTGCTACGGCTAAAGGGATGCAAGTGCATGCTAAAGAAGTTTTGAAAGACACCGCCATACGGATTATAGTTACTTATACAAATACATATAAAATTACAAAAAAATCATAACAATATGGGGATATGCAAGTTCAAAATATGCAAGTATTTTATAAAACTTATGTTTGCTAACTATGATTATGAATATAGTAAGTAGGTACATCACAATAGGAATCAAATGGCATTCTTAAAATCATCACACTACTTCTGTATATTTTGTGTAGAGTCAGTTAGTATCTTCATTCAAAGCCAACTAACAATATTACAAGGCATCAAGTACATTTTGAATGTGAACCAGTCTATTTTTATAGATAGAGTTCTAAAATTAGTTCTAAAGGTTATCACGAACACCTGTTTATACTCTACCAAGCGAATCTCCCCCCATTAGCAAAGTATACAAAAACTCATGTGTATAAAATATACAAGTAAAACTACATTGTTCTCTTAATAAAGCTACAAACAAATCCCAGGTTTAGTAAGCACTTAGCTCAGCAAGCACTAATGCCAAAATCAAATAACGGTTAAGCAACTGAACACAATTTACTGCTCCACTTTAATCTCACAAAATGCGCCCCAAAACCAAATTGAATCTTACGAACTTTGACGGCGACAACACTTATAGGTACTATACGTGACTAAGGCAGAAGTGGGGCAGAGATTAAGACAAAATAGGGACGCAATGAAGTGGTGGGGATGTTGCGGGATCAATATTTATCACAACCACAACCAAGGTTTAAAACGAAATAAATTGGTTTGCTAAAAAGAAATAAAGAGCTACCTACACACTAACTTTTGGAAACAAATCAATAACGTGCAAATTGACATCATAGCATAAAACTCAATTCCTTTAACAGCTTTTTTACCGATTTTTATTGGGCATAATAATTTGGTCACAATCTTTGGATTGATTTTTGTGCTTTGATTGAATTGATTAAGAATTAGAAATACATTATAGATACACAAATCAATAATTTATTACGTGCATCATCCGTATGGCAGTGGTAAGAGTGTATTTTTACAAATACTTAATATTCCGGTGCTTCGTGTACAGAAGACGTTTTGTTTGCTCCATGCAAAATAGTACATACAAAACTTTTGGGACTTTCATCCTGTTGGTTCCTCACATGGTTCCCTTGACGTCCCTAACGGTCCCTAACTTTCATTTTGTCAAACAGTAGCTGCTTTTACAGGTAACATCTAAAAATGGAATTTTACCTAAAAGTGCAGTGAAGCATAACCGACTCTCCATTTTTATTCGAAATGGTCCCTTAAAAAGAACCCAGAGGTGAATATTTGTGCACCTGAACGTCAGTACTGGCTAACGACCTGTCATTATTAGCAGGAAGGATACCACATTTCGGCAGATAGCGCAACCTGGCAAAACTCCAAAAACAAAAGGTTTTGGTATTTTGTGGAGAACTAGGACAAACATTTGAAAGTTGTGGCCAACATTGCGGCCAAGTATAAGATGATTATGGTGCAAAATTGTTTTCTACGCGATTCCAATAAATCCAAGTAAAACACATAAAATTGATAATGACAATCCGAATTTGTATTTAGTACATGTAGAAGCAGCCACTTGCCTAATTTAGACATAAAACTTGCGTAATATGTAGAAACAAATTCATTCTTATTAATAGGGCATCGTAGAATATATTACATATTTGAGGAGAAACGATAGGTAAGATTTGTAATGGATATAATAAGGATTCACACAAGAGCCTCGCGTTAGAATTTGTATGACAACTAATGTGGAATCGTGAATTAGAGCAACAAAAAATAATAAGGACTTGTATGGACATATCAAAAGCGTGAATTTGTTTACCCACGCAAAGTTTACGTCCTAGTGTATACCTGATTGCCATCGTAGGTCCAGCTACCGAACTTCATGTCACAATGCTGATCATCGAAGGGAAACCACGTGATGTCTATCTTGCATGTGCTCTTGAAAATGCCCGGGGGCACGTACAGGCAACTGCCGTTGTTTCTGACCACCACGTTGGTCTGGTATGTCCCGTCAAAACCCTCGTCAGCACTAAGAAATTCCACATTCTATCAGTTGCCATCGATAAAAAACAAGTGAACGTCAAAATAGAACTATTTTTTAAAATTTGAAAAATAAATGAGCATCTCATTCGAACTCGAAAAAAATCAAAATTGAATTAAAACTTTCGTTTCAATAGCATAAGATTACAAATTAGACCTTAAAGTTATCTTAAATGCTATTTATTAGACAACAGACTTCACAATGGAACAAACGATCTAGCAAATTCACAGAATTACGCAGAGCTTGTGACCCTCATCAACTCGCTACTTTATCAAACAAATGTTATATAAAAGTAGCTACGACAATAAGCTTCTAAAATTTCATTAAAAAGTTAATCTGAAAGTCAGCAACGATCGGCTTGTGTTTAATCAAAAAACTGATTCAAAAGTATTTCAAAGTAAATTGGCGATCGGAAAAGCATTGTTTCTTTTAATTTAAGAAAAAGCCAGAATAAGTGCCGGTAAACATAAAATACGTGTTCCTTTCTCATTTATAATTTAAACGGAAAAGTATTTAAATAGAAAAGCAATATTAAAAGCTTTAGAGAGTTTAAGGCGGCGTTATGATTTAATTTAATTTATTTTACAAGTTTTATGATCGTTTTATAGTGCTTCGGATTCATCTGGGACTTTTATTACTGTAAAGTCGATGATTAAATTAATACGGATTTTATGGATAATTTAATCATTTACGATACAGAGGTCATCCTCTCGCTTTGGCAGACTTCATTAATTTATCAATCACTTTACTTAATTTTTGGACTTAATGAATTTTTGCAAGGAGTTTATAATGTTTTGTAACTTCTTTTTTCAAATACTACAACCTCCTTGACATTGTTTTTGTAAACAGTCTGACTAGCGGGACGATGCACGTGGTATATCAAATCAGCGACTAGAGTGCCATGTACTTTTATTCTGTTTTTAGTTGTGGCAGCACTGAGTAGGAGGCTCAATTTTCCACGCGAACGATTGTTACTTTTTATAAAAAAAATAAAATGGTTTTGAAATATTGAAGTACTAATCGTCACATTCGGGAGATACCTCCTACTGTGCTGTCACATTTATGAAGAAAAGTTTAGTTAGATGATTTAAAAATTAATAATGAAAATATGAAAATGTTAATGATGTTTAATGATTTTAAATGTTTAATGGTTATGTTTTATTACGCCAATAGCATTATTTCAGTTTACGCGTTTATTAGCGATTATAAATCAAAGGCATAAAATAATAATGAAATGAAATGAAATCAATGTGTTAATATATCGTATGGAACCTGACCTAATTATGTTACAAACTCGTAACATATTTAGGTTTGAAATTATATTTTGATAATGTTGTTTTAGCTGCATCATTGAACAATATTTAAGTTAATAATCTGCGCAGTAAAATTACTGAATTATAATGACGGACACATTGTGTCTTATCAAAAACTATCGAATTATTATTGCAAATAAAAAATATCACATCTAATTGCTGCACAGATTTTAAAGCTTAGGTAAAGTTTCTCAATTTCACACAGTTGAATTTAAAATTCCAATATTTTCTGTCCATGAAATTAAAATTTACCACATTATTACTGTATTGTAATTAAGCAATACCTAGTTTAGTTTCATGAGAAACAACTGAAAAAAAAACAGATAAGTTTATACACTGCAGCCACGTTGCTAACAAGTCATATCTTTGAACTCAAGTTAACTTATAAATCTTTGATGAAAAGCAACAAATAAAAAAGTAGTAGGATACAACTTATCAGCAACTGGCCGTTACGTTACGTCTACGTGAATATTATTTTACATTTACTTGTAAAATACATCTTTTTATACAACAAAGAATCCTTTCAATACAAAGAACTGGAGGATCTGACTAAACATCTCTTTGAACGCCCCAAACAAAACTTTGGCGCTAGAAACTCGGCTTTATACGCTTTACATTGTTATGTTAAAATAGCCTCAAAAACGAGAGTCATAAAGTCAATTCCGCCAGTTTTATGCTACGTTTGTATTGCCATGGTAATGTTTAGCATTTAACTGCGCAAATCATCGCTAACTTTACGGAGCTGTAAAGTATGCAACTACACATTTGAGTTACTGCTACTTGAAGTCTTCTGTCTGCATATTAGGGCTGCGATCTTAAATCTTAGACCCGTATTATAAAAGCGACACTTGACTACAAATCTACACTTATGAATAGATTGAGGTGGTCTTGAGGTAGTTCAACATCAAAAATATTATGTTACTTGAAATATGAGAATATTTGAGTTGTAAACATCTTTTTAAAGTACGGGCCTTAGAATCTTTAATACATTTATTTACAAATGTAAAGTAGTAAACAGTGTCTACATATAATTATTACACCAATAAGACTTTTTCTTCTAATCTAGTCTACTCAGGTTTTAAGAAGGCAATAAGGCCAGTGACAAAAGATTAATTAGGATATTAATAAACAAAATGAGTCATTTACCGGTAAAATGTTAACTAACTTATAATTATAACTCAGCTAATTCAATTGATTCACACTAGATTATCAATAAATTAAAATAATAATATTCTTAACACTATTATCAAATTAAAATAATAATACTCTTAACACAATTATCAAATTAAAATATTCCTTAATACAAAGTCGTCAGCCCTGTGCAGTCATAAACTGGAATACAAGAAAGTGCAGTAAACTGCAATTTGTCTGCTGCAGCCGGGACGCGAATCCGGAACTGTGCACTTAAATTACATTGTGAATACACTTTTATTGAGTCACTTTGGAGAAAATATTTAAAATTAAGTAATACCTACTGTAATACTGTAATTCAGATGGAAGAATAGTTTAGACGTTTTGCACTTCGATAATTAAGTACTGAAAAAAAAACTATTAGTAATATCACTAAGTTCTCGAATAAAATGCACTTGCTACTTAAACCACTTAAACTAAGACCTCTAACGTACTTATTTGAGTACTTTGCAGTGTGCATTTTTAATCTGTTCCTTCCTGTAGAGAATCCTTTTACGGTGTTTCTGAATTACATTTACGTGGTTGTTATCTTGTTAAATATGTTATCAATAACATAACAAATGATAATTCAAACTGTCATAGCTATCCATAGTACCTATGTAGGTAGTCACGACATAATTTAATAAACTGTTGATATATCATCCCATATCGTATACACTACGAGGTCGCTGTTGCTACGACATACTACGAACTTTTTGCTCGTAGCCGTCGTAGCGGCGATGTTCCGTAGTATGCTACGAAAACATAATTATTTCATGTTTTCGTACAGCGATATGATGTGCCGTAGTATACTACGAAAGCAAGATTATTATTTATTTTCGTAGGATATACAGCTTTCGCAGCAACCGTTTTTTATAATAAGAATTGACGCACAACCCTAGTGTAAGATATGTATGAGCCACTTAGGTTCAAAAACCGTGAAATGTATGGAACAATTTGAATATAATGCATCGTAGTAACATCATCATATTTATGCGCTACGTGTTCAGTGCACGAAGCTCCTGAAAAGTGTGTAACCACGCCGGCTTGGCACGCGGCCAGCGATACGTGTTTCGGTAGGCCGCATTTACACCGAGGCATAATCTGACTGCTAAAGTTTGAAAAACTTTTTGTAGTCTACATAATATACTTAACTGTAAAGGAGTAGCTGTTGGTATTTTTCATACAGCTAGGCTCGGTTATGGAAAAAATATATATAAAAGAATAGATGTAAATAATTATGCTAAACTCACATGATCATTCAGTATATCTTGTTTAATCCAAAATTAACAAGCAATAAAATAATATTAACTGAAAAATATTATTGAAGTATTCAATAGCACTGTTGTCTAATAAATGCACTGACGTTAGGATTTTTGAATTGTGCTATGATCCCTATTTCATAAATTGTTTATCAAAAAATATTGTATGTCCAGGTCCACGTAGATTAATTTATTAAAAAAAATGGACGTTTTACACAGCTAGTTCCAAACTACGAAAAGCTTCGAGTCGTCGAGTTTATTTATTTACGTTAAACCATATAATTGGAATGTAATAACTTCGGTGTGAACTTCTATTTTACGTGGAACCATGTTATTTTAATCGCTTGCTTCGGTGTGAGCTTCAACCTGATCCAACGCGTAATAAATAAAAACATTCGCTTCGGTGTCACGTCATCCGAACCCACCGGCTAAACGCTGCGAAGACAGCAAACAACGTACCATTATACAGCCTGTAAGTGATTTAAAAGCTTTCATAATCGAATGTTCGCGGCCCGCGCTGGCTGCGAGCCAACGTTCGGCGGCGAACCCAATATTGGCAGAGATGCCCAATGTTGGCCAAAGATGCAACAGCTTATAATTCTATTGAATACTCATGATGTGAGCCTTAAAATAAGCAATAAGACGACTCTGTTTATTACTTTTTTATAATGATTAAGGGTCGCTTTCAATTATTATATGAATTGGAATTATAAAAAGTATTCTCAGTTTCTAAAATAATAACTAACAATAATCTTAAAGACGTAGCGTGGACAGGCCTCCTACTAGGTCAGTGGTTCTTAACCTTTAAGTCATGAGGGACCATTTTACCAAATTTCTATCTTGTCAGGGACCACCTCAATCGGTCAAAACCAGTTTGACTGCAAAAATCAGTTAAAATTGGTTTTGACCAAGGTGTGCAAGTGCACTTCGTGGACCACTTGGAATGACTTCAGGGACCACCGGTGGTCCGCGGACCACCGGTTAAGAACCACTGTACTAGGTGGACTGACGATTCGGTGAAGGTCGCGGGAAGAACCTGAATGCGGGCAGCACAGGACCGGTCGTTAGGGAAAGCCTTGGAGGAGGGCCTTTGTCCAGCAGTGGACGTCATTTGCCTGAAACGAAAGAATCTTAAAAACTAAATCAGTCTTTTTTCTCTCTCCAGAAGTCCGAATCAATANGCGGTTTAGTAGTATGTTTTGTTTAATCCAAAATTAACAAGCAATGAAATAATATAAACTGAAATATAATTAAATTCAATGCACTGACGTTAAGATTCTTGAATTATTATATTTCATAAAATTGTCCACGTAGATTAATTTATCTAAAAAAAATGCTGGACTTTTTACACAGCTAGTTCCAAACTACAAAAAGCTTCGAGTCATCGTGTTATTTCTTTACGTTAAACCATGTTATTGTAATGTAACTTCTTCTGTAACTTCGGTTTGAACTTCTATTTTACGTTGAACCATGTTATTTTAATCGCTTGCTTCGGTGTGAGATATAACCTGACCCACATACTCGTAATATATCAAAACATTCGCTTCGGTGTCACGTCATCCGAACCCACCGGCTAAACGCTGCGAAGACAGCAAACAACGTACCATTATACAGCCTGTAAGTGATTTAAAAGCTTTCATAATCGAATGTTCGCGGCCCGCGCTGGCGGCAAGCCAACGTTCGGCGGCGAACCCAATATTGGAGGCGGTGCCCAATGTTGGCCAAAGATGCAACAGCTTATGATTCTATTGAATACTCATGATGTGAGACGTAAAGTAAGCAATAGGATGACCCTGTTTATTACTTTTTTATAATCAATAAGGGTCGCTTTCAAGTATTATATGAATTGGAATTATAAAAAGTATTCTTAGTTTCTAAAATAATAACTAACAATAATCTTAAAGACGTAGCGTGGACTAGGGTTTCTGCTCGAGCTTTCTCGAACTCGAGAAAACTCGAGAAATTTGGCTTCATTCGAGACGAGAAAAAAATTAAGAAGCTTTAATATTCTTGAAAGCCTATTTTCTTAGACAAAAGTAAGTTTTTTATTATTTAATAGGTCAACGTTGCTTTTAGACTGGCCTAAGTAGTCTTTCCTGTTTTAACTGATTTGATTTGCAAGTAATGATCTCAATCGAAACTAAGTAATAATGTTCACCAACGAGTATGCTATATTTATTATGTATGTTTAATCTGACTGATTTAAAGACTGAAAAATTTGTTAACTAGACAGTTACCTTACCTAACAGACGTTAGGTTAGGTACTCGTGCCTCCTCGTAAAGTTTATTCAAGTCGTTATCTGTAAGAAATTTAAAAATTTATTAAAAAGTTTTTTTTGTTCATAAAAGGACAGCTAACAAGACATACACAATTAACTGGAAAAAACATTGAAAACAATACGTGTTTATAGTGTAGCCTTAATTAAAAGCTGCCACGACATGTGCATAGATTGCGTGGAAGCGTAGTATCGACTAGTCTAAAAAAAAAATTAAAATTTATTTATTTAATTTTTATTAATATACGTAATTTTGTTATTTGGTCTTGTGTTCTTTAGAAAACAAGTGATTCAATTGTAGCTTTTTATTGTTATTTATCCTTAAAGTACACGCGACTTTTGTTATGATTATTAGTAAATATTAATTATGAAAGAAGATTTTTTCTTTATTTCCTTACCAAAATAAGTGGTACTAAATTCTAATATTGATTGTTGTGCATAAAAGTAGGTATACTAGATTAAAAAAACCTGTGGTTTTATTAAATTTCAACCGATTTCAGCAGTTTTCATTAAAAGACTCGAGACCCGAGAAAACTCGAGACTTTGGCCTCGAGAATTCTCGAAACTCGAGAAAAAAAATAGGTCGAGAAATCAGAAACCCTAGCGTGGACTGACGATTCGGTGAAGGTTGCGGGAAGAATCTGGATGCGGGCATCGCAGGTCCGGTCGTTATGAAAAGCCTTGGGGGAGGCCTTTGTCCAGCAGTGGACGTCATTTGGCTGAAACGAAAGAATCTTAAAAACTAAATCAGTCTTTTTTCTCTCTCCAGAAGTCCGAATCAATGACGTTTTTATAAGATTACACGCGTGTATAGGTAAGATTAGAAACTGTACCTTCTCCAAAAATATCTCACATACTTGGCCGTGATAGACAAACATTGGCCCAACCGTCCAATATGACTGGCCATTCATGCCATTCCCCAATTTCCTAAATGGATGTAAACAATTTCGTGGAGGGTTATGCGTTACAAGGGATCGATTGTCCCGGTACCGTAATGGGAAATGGAGGCTAAGGTGACTTGTTTAGACCAGCTGCATACATTAAGGTTGGTGATTTGCCCCGATTAATGGGTAAAGTTGGACGACTCGGTATGGGAAACTACCCGTTGTTTATTGCGAAATCTAACTGGAATGGTAATGGGAAGCAAAATTTAATTAAAACCATTAACTAAACAATCATGTTAATGGAATATATTAATGAAACGTAAATTGAAATACGTCTCACTGTAACTTATTTATGAAGTTAAAAAAGTTAATAAAATGGGTTGAGAATAAACTAAAATTATACTGGAAATGTACCAAAAAGCGCAGAATGTTTGATAAATATACTGCTATCGACGCTACTTTTTTTTTGGTATCGAGGATGGATTTGTACGTACAAACCCTTTCTAGAAATATTGTGAATGAAACTTAGACGTACTAGAGAAAATATGTGGTTACTTTAACATCGACGCAACGCCCGTTGACATGTTTTTGCACCTCACAGTGTCGCTTATGACAATATCACATTATTTGGTCCTTTCTGATAACAAACCCAGCTAAGTGTAAAATCGACGTCCATTGGCCTATTTTCCTAACGTTTGCCCTAATTTTTCACGGGGAAAATCTCAAAATAAAACCCGTTTAATCAATGAAGGGTTATTTTAAGGGCTTTTGAACAGCGAAAATAAAATGCTATGCGAAAATGAAACCTTTTCTATGAGACTTTAGGATAATATTTTGTTTTCTATATTATTTTATACGGAATATTTTCATAACAATTTAATATAAAAAGTAAAAAAGAAGAAAAAATAACTACTAATTCTTGATTTTTTATTAGCACATTTAAGTAATGTCTTAGTGGGTGCTTTATAAGCTTTACAATTTAAATTCATACAAAATCACGAAAAAAAATCACTAGTTTAATTCTAATAAGTCGGCCTCAATACCGAATCACAAAATCGAAGTAAACAGACAATCTTCACCTTGACTAAAGATCTCATTTCAGATTCTCGAAAATACGAGTATTACAGAGGCACAATTTTCCGTATCGATCATGGAAGCGATATATGAAACGAAAACAGAACAAATGTTTTACCTTTTCCCATATATTTTATGTGTTTACGTTTAATTTTCTCCTATGTTCCCGAAGGTACTCTGCCAAATATTCTGAACACCATTTGCCGATAATATTGTTTTGTGATGAATTTATACCTCCTTTTAACGATATTGGTTGTTGTTTTTCATGTTTGAAGTACCGATTATTATTTTGGGAAATGAGAAATCGATTTTATAGTTTTAGTTTGTTTATTTTTATATAATTCTAAGCTTATCTTTCTCTATTTATTTTGAGATCAAGCTGAAATCTAGAAAATATTCAGTTCATTTCATAATGTTATTATTGTCTTTTTAATATTTTTAAATAATCATTTGTCCGCACAGCTAAATTTTCATTTTTCATACACCGATATTTTCAGATGACTTTTTTTTCAGTTTGATACGACTAGACTATCTATTATCTAATCGTAATAATGTTTATGAATTCGATTGTAAATTAACGAAATGCAACAATATTCTATTCCCCTACTTATTTATTTACATGTGATACGAAAGCCTTAATCCGAATAATGTCCGAAAATGTACAGTCATGCCAATAAAACGGGCATTTAAAACATTTTTCGGAACTTAGCGTCGAAAACAAGCGCACTGGCCGCGAGCCAGTGATCAAGGTGCACCATAAATAAACCTTTTAGCTACGATTTGTAGCACATATAACTTGTTTGCTGCTTAACTTTAAGTTTTTTGATATAATAAATCCTGAGAAAGATTTATCGAAAGAAATAGTAGGTATGTGTTTGTGCTAAATCTTTTTCATTTTATAGAATTAAAATTTTTGTCACCCGTCCAGGCATTTATATGTCACCTGTCCAGGCATTTATATTTATAAAATAGCTTTCAGTTTTGTTAATGTGTAGTTAATGGTAACCCTAGTTAAATATTGGAAAATAACCTTAAACTTTCCCGATCCACGCCTCAGAATAAACTGCAAGCATTACAATTGAAATAACTAAATAAACCACGGGATCACCGAACCTACAATTGATACTGAATCCTATCAATACCCGACAGGATCGTAAACCTATCAGAACTTCTTCAACCGACTGGCGGTCAGCCAGAAGGTATAGACCGATAAGGCATTAAACTATTTAAGCTCACCCAATCGTTACCTGCGCGTCCGATGTACAATTTGATGAATAAGAAAGAGCGTTTGGCCCGGAGCCAGAGATATCATTGCTTGGCAGGGATATCAAAGTAGAACAGACAGATCACACACAAGTAAATGAATTAAATCCAGACAGCCAAAATGCTGTTTATTTCTACATAATTACGGAAAGATTCTCATTGTGATTTAAAACTACGCGCTTCAGCGGGATATTTTTAAAAATGTTTAAGATGTGTTGATTAATGATTAATTTGATTAATGGCTGTATAGCCATACCTCAATAAGTATTTTGCAGGTTATGTGGTGTTTTACTATAATTTGAATAATTAAAAACCATTTTTGAAAATGAAAATGATAAAATATTCATTCAGTTTTGACCAATATTTTGGCATATAATAACGTCAAAATTTTAAATTCTAATGAAAAGTGTTGAATTTTACAAATCTCGTCTCTACTTTGCACAATATGAACTGGTTTATTTTACATGAGCTGTGCTATTTTCACCCTCAGTTAGCAGGGAAATTTGTTTAGCAACAGAATGGGGTGACAGGCGCTAAACTGCAACCACATTAAGGTGATGCTGGCAGAATTGGGTGCTTTTTCATGTCATCATTAGCCGAGATAATAAGGGGAATGGAGGTGGAAATGATCGCCCAATTTACCTGTGAAATTGTCGTATTCTTTTGACTTAAAATATTTATGCTAAGAAGCTTTGGAATTGGATTATTTATGTGAACCCTGACTAAGATTTTTTGAGACTTGTGACTTCGTTTGCTGATGATACGAAAAGGGTAACTTTACCCGACTACGCGACACAAAGAAGTAATGTGTTTATAAACACAGTAGTTGGCAGACTTCATACATATTACTCTGCGAAGAAATAGAGAAATAAAGGGGTTATTGCCCTTATATAAATTACCGCAAACATGTTGTTTATGACCATAACAAGAGGGTTTATTGGGTTCAAACCCCCCTGAGGGCAAATGCAGGTCATATGATTAGTCACACAAAGAGTTATAACATCTATGACTCTTTTTATGACATAAACATTTATGTAAACTCATATTTTATCTGTTTATGTATCTTACCCATTATCAGTATGCCATAATTCAGGCTATGTTTAGTTTGGCACTAGGCAGTTGCAGTCACACAGTCGAACAATGTATTACATAATATAATGATTTATCACCACTATGACATCCTCAGCATGTAAAATAAGAACAGTGGCTCTAAATCTCTCCCAGATTAAACTACTAACCAAAGTATTATTTTAAGATAGTCGGGGTTTTCAAGCCAAAATACATTCTAGAGTAGTTTTATTTTTCTAGCTAAGAGATACTGGACTAATTTGTACCCTAATCCTTTAGCTGTTCATCAGACTGCAGCAGATTTTAATTTATGCTGTACGAGTTAAGGCACATCGAGGTAAACAATACAGCACCTTATGCTGTCGTATTAGGTACGACCTTGCTACAAAATGTAGAGTCAGATACGCAGCTGACTGTACCTCATCCTGCACCTTGTTGTTGTTAGCCGGGATTTCTTAGTGTAGCAAAATTTTGGAGTTATTTTAAACCGGGTTATGTTTTAATAGCAAGATATTCTTCCAAAATGTCTTAAGTTTTTAGTAGTATATTCTTGAAATGGCTGATTACTAGATTTTATATGCGACTTTAACTTTTGATTTTACACATAGTCTTAAATATTTAAGGTCATTTGATTACACATACTGAATGCTTTTTTACAGTCTCGATGTTTTTACAAGATGATTAACATTATGAATATAAACAACTTTTTCACTACAGGACCAACTCTGAAATCACAAAAAAAACCTTCTGTTTCATTCATTTTGGTCCCAATAGCAAATCAAATGATATCGAGACCGGAAACAAAAATGTCCAGTATAAATCAACAAAATTATATTCAAAAATTGTAAAATAAAAACAACGTTCAATACAGAGATCCAATACATAACGGACGGTGGAATAAATTCCATAAAAAATATATCTGAACACCAATTTCTGGAATGCACTCAATATTTACTACAATTTATCTGCCTTAATAATATTTTAAAATGCAAACATGGCAGTCGCAAGCCGTTTTACATTGTCAAGTGGATAGTATTGGCAACGTTTCACACATAATTCTTGATAAAAACTTACTCTACATAAACGGAATTGAACTTTATTGAGATTGCTGCCAATATTTATAGCTTATTTTCGTTGAATAACTGAATGAAACGAGTGTTTTACTTGACAGTAGAATACTTATCTTAGTAAGTTCTCATTGTTTTTTTTTCACTTTGAAAGAAAACATCATGGTCTAAGATGACCAATCAAGTTTCAGTCGTCAATTTATGATTATTTTTCTACTTAAAATATCCCAGTTAAAAAATAAAGTAGTAATTTATAAATAACGTCTTTACTTTTCTTCCATCTGAATAAGAAAATAATATTTCCTATTTCACACATTATGTTAGAATAAAATAGTTTAAACTTATTAGAACACATCACTAAAATCAATATTATTACTAAAAAATATTTTACACAATGTTGAACATTTAGATAGTTATTAAGAAAATAATACATTGCAAAAAAATCCATGTTATCCTAAGTCACAGTTCTAAAATTAATATTACCGTAAATCAATACCCAATGTAGATAATATTAGAAAATATCACGTTTTTTTTGCAATGCTGTCTTCAGAATCTTCTCGTTGCTTTATTACGCAGGTTTTTTTTCGTTTCTCCTGTAATAGCAAAGATTATTTCCACCGTTTTCCCCTCACTAGTTGCTATTCTCACCTATTATACATGAGTACGTCTGGTTTCCACAGTTTGTTCGGCGTGATTCGGAGGTCCTTGACGCCCCCGTACTCTGTGTCGTTCCACCTCAAGTTGTAGTCATTCCATTCCTGTCGCACATACAAAAATAATTAGCGAGAGAAAGAGAGGTGATGAGTTAATCTGTGCGTATGCCAGACTATTTCCAACTGCAGTAAAATATGGCTCGGGCTCCAAGACTATACGACCGCCACAGAGATGCGGGTGCGATAAACAGATGCGCGACAATTCGCCAAGTGGATTCAGTTATTGCTATTGCGACTACGCCACAAGTTCTAGACTGCTGCAGTACCTACTTTAATATTTTGAAGCGAAAAATTTTGTGCGGTTTGTAACTATATCTACGTGTTATTGCGATTTTTACGTAGTACCTACTTACAGTAAACAAAACAAATTCTTTTTAAATTATACGTCGTGACCATATTAATTCTAGCCGTACTTTTGAAATACTTATCTTCATTTCTGAACAATCAAATCGGTATTAAAGCTGTGAAAGCTGTGCTTCGAATTAAAAAAAATACTTTCTCATAAATTAATTATTTGTCTGTATAAGTCGCATCTCTGTGGCATTATCTCTTCACTGGCAGTAATATCCCTTGTCATAATTCCATGTAGCCCTAGTCCTTAGGTTAATGGCGGTCGTGAATTAAAGCAAGATGGCGGATGCGTCTTGCGTTACTTTAATAGCTGCTTGGGCACGATCATTGTTTATTAAAAGGTAGCATTGTATTTAGTATTTCAATGGGGAAGGGTTTAATGAGTGAATTAAATATTAATCTGATAATGGTTTGAATAAATTAAGATACTTATATTTTGTAGCCGAGGAAGTTGATATAAAGATACTTGAAGAGGACATAGACAATGGAAAATTCTTAGAAAACAAAACGTGCCCTCCAAATGAAATTAATCATTAAAGCCGATAATAACGGGAAACATTAATTTCAAAATTAGTGACTGTTTTGGCTAAGCCAACAGAAAATTAATTTATGAATTGCTTATACATGTTTGAAATGGGAATCTTTTTTGTATTTTCTCGTTGTTTATATGGAGCCCTTACCATATTTAAAGTAGCTGATAGTGTGGAAAATTAAAATAAAATATCAGTAAAGAAAAAATATCGTGTGTTGACTGAAAATTAAGAAAACAACATTTGTATGCGACACGATATAAAACAGTGCTCGGATTTTAGGCTAAAATAAATGTTGTTTTCTTTTAAACATTTCGAGGCATCAAAAGTTTGATTGTAATTCCACACACTGACTTTGGGCTTACTTAGAGTACCTAGCCTGTGGGCTTACATTAAAAGTTATGAATCATAAAACTCTGTACCCGAACCAATCTGAGGTGGAATTGTGTAAAGCAATCGTAATCATTTGACAGTTCATAACGTACGATAAAGTCAGTTAAACAAAGCGTTTGACAGAATAATCGTACGTTATGAACTGTCAAATGATTACGATTGCTTTACACAATTCCACCTCTGATGAAACGTAACGAAATTCATCACTATCATCTACAGACTAGACATAGAGTAATATTCTCATATTTGATTAAGTTGCTAAGCCGTAAGTACCTCAGCAGACGGCACATATCTCTCGTATTATTTAGATAAGAAAGACAAAGGCGAAGCCTCACAGACCAACTTGCTGGGTACTCGCTAATATTGCCCAAGTTTGCCTCAATATCTGTTGGGTGTCTTAAGCCGGGACACAAGTGCGTGTAGACGCATTACGACAAGGGTAAAACTTTGTAAGAACAGAGAGCTGGAGGCAATGTAGACGTCTCTTTTGCAATTTGCTTTTATCACAAACAACTTATATTACTGCTGCAAGAATTTTTGATGTAAGATTTGAGATATTCAGACACGATGTGGATGAAATTGCTATCTATTTAGAATATACGTCAGAACATATTTCGTCTCGGCCATATTTCTTTTATGTGAGGACTTNGAGGACTGTCACCTGCATCCGCAAGGTACCTACATTTCATGTGAGTTGAGTGGCATACTCGGTGAAAAATGTCTACGCCCTAGGGAACACAATACAATGTCCGCAAAAATATACGTTTCAAAAACGTGAACTTTACTTATGGTTTTTATTCCTTAGCGAACACAAATTACGATATTATACGTGAACTCTACACTCTACATATTATTTTTTTAATCTAAATATTCGACCATATTCTTTCCCTCTTATCGTGTCAACAACAAACCTACACAGTGTCAGCCCAAAACTCTGCTGCAAGAGTGGACCATATTGTAAAGTTAATTTAAAAATCAATATTCCCTCACTAAAAAAAAAACATTACACATTCGTTGCTAGCTTTGAATGACATAATATTTATACACGTCATTATAAGCATTTGCTGTACTAACTATTCATTAAATAATGAGATTTAATTACTTTTGCCTTTATTTACAAATTCCCATTGTACAGTAGTGTGTCTCAAGCTTTACCTTCCAGCCGAAATCCCAGAGCCAGTGTGTGCCCAATTACAAGCAAACCCCGCCATGTTCTCCCTTGAAGGAACTTGTCAATCGGACATATTCAATGAGTTTCCAACTAAAACGCGTTCAAAAGGATAAAGGATTTAATGGAATATCATAGAAATCGGACTTTACTTGGAAATCGTCACTAAGATAATCCTGTGAAAGATATTGTCTTCGGTAATCAAAACTTTAGGATTTGGAAATTTCAAACAACAATGAAGACAGGATTATGTGTCGGCAAGTTGGACGAAAAGCATCAATCATTAGGTTTTGATGCTTTCACTGTTGTTTTATAAGGACTTGAATATTTTTTCTAAAATGGGCTATTTAAGTTAGTGATAAAAAATGACAAAATCTATATTTAACATGGCTTGTCACTGCTGCCGTACCGTTACAATATGAAGTTTTCAACGTAATAATTTATTCTACTATTGTTACTGTGAATTGTATTAAGTACATGAATGAGCGTATATTCACCGATAATATCACTGAAACCCTTCAAAAGAGAACACAAATTACAAATTGACAAAGCGTGAGTGTTTCAATGAGTTAATTTCCAGCATTTCACGCGTTATTCAGAACAGGGAATCGAATCCATATCCTTTCAGTTTCAATTGCGTTTCATATGCGCAGTTGATCACGGCTGAATATAGATTATTTCGGTCCAATTCAGTAATTTTAAACAAAACCTCCATGATTAACCGGCATGGAAATTGAGTGTCAACGAAATTGAAAATTAACAGTCAGTTGCGGAAATATGCACCAATTTTGTATTGAAAACATACATAATTTTGCACCTGACTGAATAGACACGAAACAAGTTTATAAATACAGCTAGAATACAGACATAGTTAAGCCATAAGTAATAAGACATGGACAATAAAATTAAGCTTAGATATAAAGTAGTACAGAATACAGAAGCGGGTTCGCATGCAGAAATGTAAAATTCATGCACATAATACAATAATCCAAGATTTAATTAGACAATCACAGGGGATAAACAAAAGCATCATATCCAGTATCTGCGAAGGGTACGCTCTTCAAATAGCATTCGGTTTCATCTCACAAGACCAGGACTCTTGGGGTACTACCATTTCGAAACTAAGCTGCCGTATTGGTAAATGCTAAATAATTATCTTTTAAATCGCTTAACAAACATACCTTTGGTGCTGGAAACAAGACACAAATCAAAATATTATACAAGGCACAGATTTACAGCCAACATGAAAAGTATGTGCATTAAGCCGTCTTATTTATTCTTGTTCCTTTTATCGAAAAACAAAATCAAACGTAACTTTTACTATGATTGTAAATAAACCATAAAACAAAACGAAACAAACGATCGTAACTTTCTAAATGGATTGAGTAACAAAACAATTAAAATTATGTTGTGTACGCTCGCAACCCCAGTACACAAGAACTGATACGAATCGTCACAAAAATTCAAAACCTGACCTACTGGCACCACAGAAAAAAATCTAAATAATAGACAAAGGATTTAAATAATACTTTTAGTGTTTTTTGTTTTATTTCAATTACATCCCAATGAGGTTTCAAGTCCGCAGGCAAACTAAGCAAACCATGGTAGCGGGTCCTACACCCGCCCTCGGCGGACCCAAAAAGAGTATTCACATTCCATGGCCATGCAGAGTCAAAAAACTACCTCGTTTGTAGCCAAACAAAACAAAATATAGCAGGTACCCGGGGTGTGCATAATCAATGTACAGTGTCCATATACACGTTTCGGTAACAACGTCAGTGCATAACAGGTACATACAATATATCCACCAATATGTTACTTTCAATTGACGTCCTAACACTGCGAAACCCACATCGAGAATTAGACCACGCTGTTAATATTTATTACTTATTTGCCGCGATCGGGCAATTTATCATTTATTTATATCTTTGTTTAGCGTTTAGTGTTCATTGTCAACCATTAGTACATATTGTTAAACGCGTTGTGGCGTACACGGCAGTTGAGTCGAGCACTTCGGCAATACTACATTCTCGACACTTGAAAATACGGCTTTTAGAGCTAGGCACTTACCTGAGTCACCGATCAGGCGGACTGAGCCGGTCTCCGAATAAGGACGGCCGTTCTAAAGGTTTGAAGGGCTAATCTAACGGATGACAGGTCGTGGAAGGATGCATGAGGGTCTACCGGCTATCTACAGCTGCGACGAGTCAGCAATGTCAGGAAAAACTAATCCAACAGAAATCCAAAACTGCCGCATACTCCACAACGCTATGCAATTTTCAATAATAACAGTCAGAGAAGAAGAACGTAACAAGACAGAAAAAGTAAAAGATGGAAGATCGTACAACTCAAAACGGAAAGTAAACAGTAACGAAATGAAACATCAGAAGTTTTATTATGTGTTAATTTAGTTCGTCATTTTAATCACACTTACCAATGACAGCCATATATTGGTTATAAGTAGCTGATTCTTCTCGTCCTATTGGGTTAGACGATGTCAACAAAAACAGAAAGAAAGGGCGCAGTCAGTATTTGTCTAGACAACTGTCGAGACCTGGACACACAAGACGGGGGCCGGGCGGCGCGTGCGCCCGCATTCCGTGGCGCGCGCGCCGCCTACACACAATCTAAAGATATGCGCTGTGACAACACTTTAACACCGACTCTCCATGCGACACTTGTGCCGCTAGGGCGGCGCCCCACGCCGCGCCCGCCTCTGGCTTCACTGCGATATGTACATCCACTTTAGTCTGACTTGCGATCAGCGCGGAGGCGGAGCGGCAGAGGCGCCCTGCCCGGCTCCTACCACTTACCAAATTAAGCCAGACGTTCGTAGTCAGGATTTGATTTTTCTCATCCTTATTCGATAAATGAACGCACGGCGTCGCAAGAAAGGAACGGAAAAACATAATGAACATCAGAACGTACTCTGTTAAGTGACACTCGAGGTTCATCGGGCGTTGGCCCTCCATGGCTACTTTAGCCCTCATTAAGGCGCTGGCTAAATTTGCCGTCCATTCGAGGATCTTAAGGGTTTCTGGGGATCGAACCCATCGAACTTTAATTAAGCTAAGGACACATGGAAGCGGTACCAGCTTGCGGGAAGCGNTCCGGCATTGTCTTTTGTGGTCTGCAACCTTGTGTGTTGACTACAACAGGCTTTACTTCCGGCTGTTTGTCAAAACTTTCAAGCCAGTGCAGAGCGATACTATTTCTATGTATGCATACAAACACCGCGTCCTTAGCAACTTTAGTACCGCTTCTGTGTGGCCCCAGCTTTACCCTCAAGTGAAGATATAAAAACATTATAAAGGCAGAAATGTAATTTGGTTAATGTAGAGCGGCCTCAAAGTAATTTTAATCTTGCTCGATAATTTAAATGACGAAGCAATAGTCGCTTTATGGGCGTCGTTAAGGGGAACAATTAAACAGATATTCGGCGAATAACAGAGCTTTTGGGATGACTAATGTGTTTTACAGCGAGTCCGAAAAGTTTCGTTTGGTGATTTATAATTGCCTCGCTTCGCGTAGTCGTAGTACCTATTAAATAAATTAATATGTTTATCACATGTTTTTTTTTTCTAAAATTACACTTAATTGGTTTGTGTAACGAGAATTTATCACAATTTTAGTCCTAGATTTTATTTTCGGCTGACTTAGTTCTAAACGTAGAAGAAAACCTCATAAAGATCACGCTGTTAATTTGTTTTAGTTAGTTTCTTTATTTATTATAAGATCGTTATCATGATAATAAACACTCCTCTCTTTTCTTTGTTTTCTTGATGTTTTCTCTTAATAACAAGTCGCTAATAGCTACCCAATAATAAACTGTTTTTACAAAATGTATCCGCTAAAAGAATACTTAAGGCCCAGTTTCTTAGCTCGCAGATAATTAGCGAAGAATGTAATTAAAAGGTGCCCCGAGACAGGCCGCCTTAATCCTGGTTCTGATTAAAAATCAGGTTTTATAAACATCTATAATAAGAGTAACTTTTAAAGTGAGTAATAATCTTATTTTTCACACAATTCTGTATTCCTAATACAAAACGTTTAATACAGCCCCTAATAAGTTCTAATTTTTGTAATGAATACTTTCAAAATCTACTCTAAGTACTAATAAAAGATTTGATTGTTTGTCTGTATTGAATAGTTTAAGAAAAATATTTTACCTATATTCCTACATTATTTTTGATAGATGGTTCGAAGTTCGCCGGGTCCACTATGTCTATCTGTATAATACCTTATACAATACATTTATCAGTATGTATTACTAGTAGGAACGACGAGTAAGACGGAGTTTTTCATAACACCAAAATTAATTTGGTTTGCCTGAAGGACTGCTGCCTAAAATTATATTAATCATCATTATCATTTCAGCCATAGGACGTCCACTGATGAACAAGGCCTCCCCCAATGATTTCCACAAAGACCGGTTGATAGCAGCCTGCATCCAGCGCCTTCCCGTACCTTTATGAGGTTGTCTGACCACCCTGTGAGTGGACGTCCTACACTGCGCTTTCAGTACGTATATAACGGTAAAATGATATTGAGACAAGTGAAATTTAGTTCGTTTACGGATTTCCTCATTTCTGATTCGATCTCGCAAAGAACCACCAAGCATAGCCCTCTCCATAGCACGCTGAGCAACTTTGAGCTTCTATATAAGGCCTATAGTGAGAGGCCTCGTTTCGTGAAATTGTTTTGTCAATGCCCGATTCTAAAATACTATATCTTACAAAGTTTGGGCATCTGAACAAAACTGTTACGTGGCACATTTATATCACTCCGGTGCCTCGACACGGCCCCAAACGTAAAATGGCTATACATTTTAGGGAACAAAACAGCAATTCATTCGTCTTCTGTCTGCCCGTCTGCGAGATATGTCGCGACGGTTTCAATTTTAGGTGAGAATCGACGGCTGAGATGTAGAGCCGGCTATCAACATTGATTTGTTATTTTGTAATTTATTAGTGAATAAAACAATAATATTGTTTTAAACTTTCACGGTCACTAATGTAATTATCATTATTAACGAGATTGCAAATTTTGAGTTTCCGATATTTCGGCACTGTTATTAATATGTAAATAAAACGTTTATTAGTTTTATAACGAGATTTCTTATGTTTATATTTTGTGAGAGATTTTTAAACTTAGATAAACGTTAGTGGTCGTAAAGTAAAAACGGCCATTTGCGTTTTATCGTAAAAAGTATAGAAAATAAAAAAAAACTGCAAAACCTTCGGTTTGAAAAAATATTCCGTGTATCTGTTTTACGCAGAAAAATAAGGTACCAAGATTAATGAGTCAATGAGAATATCTAAAACCTGTGGGTCTAGACAAAGTGCAAATTATAATCGCAAACCAGTCGATAAGTGGTCGAAAAGCCCCTTTTTTGTATGGAGTTTTGACGGATTCGATTTTCGATTCGATCAAAAAGTGCGTTTTGTCTAGGGGGACTGGTCCGTGAGCAAGTAGAATCCCGTCCAATGACTCCAAGCTACCCATCCTTATCGCTCGCACGTAATTATATTGCTGTCGCGACTGTGCGACGCGCGCCCGCAGTGAGTGTGCGAGCGCGACAGCAACATAGTTACGTGCGAGCGATAAGGATGGGCAGCTTGGGGTCATTGGACGGGATTCTACATGCTCACGGACCAGGCTTTAGGACTATTTTATCACTCCAAAGAATCATGGCTGTCATAATCAGTCTTTCTAGATTTATTATTTAACTAGCTTTTTCCCAATTTAGTTTGTCACAGATCGTCATAAATTATAGCCTATATGTTATTCCGGTTTACAAACAGTAATACTGTTATACTGTTAACTTTCATCAAATTCCGTTTAGTAATTTTTGCGTGATAGAGTAACAAACATCCAGACACCAAACTTTCGCATTTATAATACACTCGACATCAAATAAATCGCACCTCCCGCGACAAGCACTTTCAAACGTATGCATTCCCGCTTCCCACCAATATTGGCACCATTTCAAAACCTAGTTCTAACCTTCATTTCATTAAAGGAAAGGTTTTTACCCCATAAATGTGTCTTTAGAAGGATCCAGAGTCACTTCTTCAAAAAATAGGTAGTTACGTTTGAGCCAACTTTTATGGCTATACAACTTTTAAGTTGGGATTAATCGCTATCCATCTGTTAAAGAGGACACGTGAGATCATTATTTGGTTTTATATCCATAAAAATTGGTCTAATTGATACCAGAGGTGGGCCCAAAGTGAGGTATTTTTTCAAGTCACATTTATGGTATATGTTAATAATTTTATTAAGAAATTAAATGTGTTTTTCTTAAAGGATATTTATTGGGCTTTCAAATAACACCAATATTGTTGGGGCACCATGATTGTGTCAGAAGAAAATCTTTAAAGTTCGCGTCGCGGAAGGTGCGATTTATTTGATGTTGAGTATAATAATAGTAGGATTATGTCACTGACAATAACGATGCCGTGTTTATTTGCGTCGTGCAATGGGTCGTAAAATATAAGAGGTTACCTCCACTGCAACGAAACAACACGTGAAACGAAACACATTTCCCGTGCAAATACCTACTAGCTCAGTGACGTTTCAACCACAGAAATTGCAAACGTACAATATTTAAGTGAGCAACATACATTCGGGCTGACACGTTGTCACGCGGCATTTGCGTGTACATCGTTACCCGCACGAAGTGACGTCCTCTTTTGTTTTATTTTAACTGCGTGATAAATTCCAGTTTTGCATTAGTTTTTTCCAGAATTGAATATGTATTTACAAATACAATTTTGGGCTGCATGCGTAGGTTTGGCCGAACTGTTTATTTGGCAGCACGATTTTAATAAAGTGTTAATTATTATTGAAGCCCAAATAGCCATTACTAGTAACTAGTAGTAAGATTTAGAGAGTAATCTAATAATAATTATTCCTTGATAACGCAACGATTTTCACATTTTAGGATCTAAGTATTTCAGCTAATGGCTAATGATATCTTAAAAAAAAATTCAGCGTCTTTTACAGATTTTACCTCGTTTAACTATTTTTATTTAACTCACTTTAGTAAGCGACAACAATTTGCCCATTGTTTCATCCTCCAAAGCGTTTATTATAATACTATATTTATTCACAACACACGATATAATTTCCTCACACGTTACATTCATCCCTCTCCCGTCTGTCACGTCGTGTTACATCCCACCCACGTTTCAATTTCAGCAGGGATGATAATAAACCTGCGATTATGGACCCCTGTGTTGTGCACCTGACGAACTAACACGGGGTTAGGCGAGCCAGACAAGTTATGATTGTGGTTTAAGATGGAGATAAAGCTGGAAATTGTATGACGATTGTCACTAGGTAGAGAAGGGAACTACGTTTTGAAACATATTACAGACAATTAGCAGCTCAGTTGATAGTAAAGAAACACATACAGTCTGCGGTATCACATTATCTTTCTTAAGGTTTTAATTATTGCCATTGTTTGTATCTATATCTACTTATTCATCTGTTTTGGATTGTTGTAGTCAATCCTTCGACACCTCTAAGTAGGTATTTTATACTATAGCACATCAAGCTTGCTATGATTGCTGCGACTTTGCGACTAACAACACCTACACATACCTAATATACAATTTCAGCGAATTTCCTACAATACAGAATTTGAATTGAGGAATTAATAATTCTGCGAACATGGTTTGATTAAGTTCTGCAGGGTTCTAGAATTCTTGGGGCTACGGGATTTTCCTAGAATACAGTAGTCTGGCTTGGCAACAGAAATCGCTGGAAATGATGACAACTTTTTAAAAGATTTCAAGCAGAGTGGTAAAAAATAAGGCCAAAAAATCGTGCCAATTAGATGACATCTGCTCATCTTCAATATTAGGGGTTAACCGAGTCCGTTTTACGCTAACTCTCATTTCAGAAATGTGATAACCATGTTGTAAATCCTGAGCTTTATTGATTAAATTCGAAAATGAAAAAAACTGAAGTGAGCAGCGGCAGGTAAAATATTCACGCGGGAGGTGCCAGGAAATTCCTCCATTTAGCCATAGGCAAGATGTAACAGCCAACCGGTTACTTTGATTGAAAGGAAGAAACTGTTTATTCAGTGAAAGACGTGTCGAGATGCCAAAAGACGCCCCGATGCTGGTCTTCTGTAGGTGTCTATACAAGTGGGAGTGCTTCTAGAGCGCGCACCAATTCAACTATTAATAACACCACTTTTAATACTTAATAACATATAAAACTAGAATCTTTTTTGTCACCCCTAGTATGTACATTAATATGCAAGGTGCATTTAGCTTCTGATTGTTTTTTTTTTCATAAGGAATCTGAATAACACTACTTTGGAGCTGGTCTGAAGCTAAAAAGTGTTTAATAGACGACTTTGTTTTAAAAAATCTTTTTCAATTTCATTCACTTTCCCGCCAATATGGCCGGCCTGCTTCCACCCCGGCCGGTGGTTCGTCCGTTCAATTACCAAAATGGATAATTTGCAGCGTGCCCGCTATGACGAGCGCGCGCTATCAGATCGGCGTTCACCGAAAAATATTACAGGCGTCGCCATATTTCGGAACTTTGCCACCTTTTTGCGAAATGGCAGGCAAAAGTTTGCACCTGGTGAATATTGTGAAGAAAAAATGTAACGTATCATAAGAGGAATGAGAAAATGTTATAAAATACAGCATCCAGAAAAAGGATAAGAAATAAATGAGCATAATCACATACAACTTTTTATCGCCTTTCCTTTATTTTAGTTGACTGAGAAAAATATTGCTTCCTTGCGATAACACAGACTTTTTAGTACAACTTTTGTGTTTCTTGTAATTTTCAGTTTCTTGTGGTGCAATAAAAAATATCTTTTTGAAAAAAAAACACTTGTAAGCTTTCAAATCAGTTTGGTTGGATGTAGGTATTTCAAACACAGAAAAGCCAAATCACTACAAATGTTTCACCATTAATTCTACTCCTATCCATACGTAATGTACGAGTATGATACCATTCCGCGCCCTAATTTTCAGCGGATAGCTCATTTAATGACCATTCAAATATCTCGTATGTCGTATATACGTCCATTCAAACAGATACAGCGCTATAAATCCGCGCAGTTGCAATTCGCAAAGTTTAATCATTACCGGTCTCATTCGGCGAACATTCGCAATGCTTGTTTCGTATAGATCGATGGCTCGCTCGCTTTAAATGGTCAAACTTAGCCCGGGTTCGAGTCCGGATTAATGTTACGGGCGCGGAATTCAGGACCCTTGACAAATGTGACAACTTGTTTGCCAACATATTTGTTGGATTGTTGAGACAGGTATTGGGTTCGGTACTCGAGCCATAAATATAGTGCCTTGGATTCGGTTGTGCTGTTGAATAACCATTTATCTTGTATTGTTGGGATAGCAAATAAATGGACAAATAGGTGACCAATCCCAACTAATATTATAAATGCGAAAGTAACTCTGTCTGTCTGTCTGTCTGTCTGTCTGTCTGTTACGCTTTCCCGCTTAAACCTCGCAACCGATTTTGATGAAATTTGGCATAGAGATAGTTTGAGTCCCGGGAAAGAACATAGAATAGTTTTTATCCCGGTTTTTGAAACAGGGACGCGCGCGGTAAAGTTTTTCTGTGACAGACAAAATTCCACGCGGGCGAAGCCGCGGGCGGAAAGCTAGTATACTATACAGTTTAAATATAAATTTTTGTTGCAAAATTGCGGCTATTTGTAAGTACACAATGCCAAAGTATTTAGTTTAATTAACGTACGTGTACTAAACTACTAAGTCCATTAACCATCTACGAGTATTTGCTATTTATTGTTCTTGCTGAAAGGGTTTCCTTGATTAACCCTTACTTTCACGATGCTGTTCTCTTAATGACATTCTTACATTTTGCCTTTTAAAATATAGCAAATATTGCTATTGTCAGTTACTTACGTTACATTCATCAGTTATAAAAAAATATCTCCCTGGATATTTCTGACCTCTATGCATATCGCGATATGAAATCCCGTGGGATTTAGAACATTCAACTACAGATTGTAAAAACCGGTTGTTTTTCGTCACATACAAATAACGAGCAAACATCGAAATAAAAAGTTTATGTCACAAACGGAATTCGGAGTTGGTGGAACATTACGGCACGTGTGCAAAACAAACAACCGCATGTCCGTGTCGAATATTGATATGTAACGTTACCGTTACGTTACGTTACACGTCACGCGCACGTCTCGCTTCGATATTGCGTAACGTGGAATAACGTTTCCCGTTTGCAGAGTAATATACAGGCTGTATTGGACAGGTTGGCAAAGACTCAGGTAATCAATTTTAGATTTGAGCCATTGATTGAATTCCGATCTATTTGTGGGTGGATATAATGGCATGGTTTGGTTTTCATTTACGACATTACTTTCAAAATTTTAAATAATTACCAAATAAATATTCATTCTTATTTTATTTATTTTTTGAAGGGACGCGAGCTGGTAGCTTGTAGTTTTTCCAGCTTCACCGGGCAGAGTGGCGAGTATAGAAGGTACTCTAGCCGTTTGGCGATCGTCGGTGCGCGTGCCGACATTAGTGTGGGCTTCACTAATGCAGCAATTAGAAGTAGGTATATTACATATCAAGTTACGTGACCTGTGCCATTTCACTTTTCCGCAAACCTTATTTCGGATCAAGTATAATGTGACGTACGACATCCAGAATCAATCCCGACACCTCGCGACGTCGCCGCGACGTCGTAACGTGAAATGACGACGTCCCCGCTCAATATATCAATTTGAGGTTATTGTCGTCCTCGAGTGAAGTTGTCGCCGGGAAAATAAAGGAAAATAACGCGTCGCCAAAAAAATTGTGGGAACTTTTTAAACGGAAGGCTTGACCGACGTGGGATGGCGGGTAATGTGGCGGGAAATTACGTATCAATAGTTTTGTAACGTAGAGAATTCACGAGATTCGGAAATAGAATAACCTCAGCGCTGCCGCTGTTATAACGTATAGACTCTTGACTCATAGATGAAATTATTCTTCTTCTTCTTCGGTCCCTCACCGATGAAGATCGCGACCACATTCCGTATTCCTCCATAGACTGCGGTTATAATACTATAGAAAACTTGATAAGAAAAGACGGGTGTAGTCACCCTGGAAATGACAGAGAAAGCTAGAAGACTAAAGATATAAAAGTTTAAATATTCTTTTCCAGAATACCCTTTTTTCGACAGGAGAAACAAAATGCGTTCAGCTAAATAGTAGTCGACATTTTCCCTTCGGCTGGCAGATAAAACAATTTAAAGTAAAGGTCACAGGTAAATTTTGTTAGTTTCGAACAAAATATCGGGACCAACTCCGTTTTCCGTTCACGCTTCGAAAATTAAATTAAAATGTAGTATCTGTAGGTTCAGCTTTGCACATGGTGGCTCAAATAGTGGGAAATATATTAGGCATAGGTACTTAATTGAAATTAACCTCCTCAATTTGAATGTCATTTGCAACGCTATGTTTTCATTTTTCATTCAAAAAGAGAAACTGACTGTTTAACCGACTTCAAAAAAGGAGGAGGTTATATGTTCGACTGTATGTATGTTTTTTTTTCTATGTTTGTTCACCGATTACTCCGTCAATTGTGGACCGATCTTCAAAATTCTTTTTTTGTTTGATAGGGTACACTTCTGAGGTGGTCCCATTGTCACCAAGTCAGGATCTGATGGTGGGATCCTAGGGAAATCGAGGGCAACCCCCAAATTTTATAGGCACGTATATCGTTTTTCAAACGTTTTCTTAAGTTGTTCAAGTATTTGCTCCTGGAAATCATCATATCATATTGATGAGCTGATGATAGAAGCTAAAACTCCTTAATGTTTAGGAGTTGGAGGGTAATTCTTTTAATTTTATAGATAAGTATAGTTTCTAAAGTTATTCAAGTGTTAGCATTAGATAGTCATCATCTCATCATGATGAACTGGTCATGGTACGTACAACTCCTTAACGCTTAGGAGTTGGAGGATAATTCTTTAAATATTATAGGTACAAATAGACCAACAGTTGTATTTTTTCATGTTTTTAAGGTGGGCTGACTGTTTAAGGTCTTTTTAGGTTGCCGGTATGGTAACCTGTATTTTGTAGGGAATATTATTTTACACTTGACATGAAGAATATAGTCTCAATGTACTGCCTACCTTCAGTGGTAATACGTGGTACAATAAGTTAACTAAAAAGCAAGAAATAAGTTAATTTTTATTAAAAAAAATAAAACCGACTCCAAAAAACATACACTAAAAAGTAGAAAAATAATTACTAGGTAATTACTTATTTATTAGGACGGATTAATATTTATGTATACCATTATTGATACTTTTGGAGTCGGTGCAGGCAAACTTCACACGTTTCATAATCTTGGCACCGACTCCAGAAGTATCAATAATGGTATACATAAATATTAATTCGTCCTAATAAATAAGTAATTACCTAGTAATTATTTTTCTACTTTTTAGTGTATGTTTTTTTGGAGTCGGTTTTATTTTTTTTATTTACTTTAATTGATGATTGTGGTTTCCTTAGTTAATATGAAAACTCATAAGTGAAAACTTTGAACAAATGCGATCATTGATTTTATACATATAACTCGTATGAGGTCCATAAGCTTACAGTCATAAAATGTACTTTAGTAAAAGTCGTAGTTCGCTTTTTCTTATAAATATTTTATGACGAAGAAAAAGATTGCATGGAAAAGTTGGTTGAGAAAGTATAATGGAAATATTTCAAGCTTGAAATATTGACATGAGGTGTAAAATATACAAAATACCTACACATTTTTCTTACAAACTCAAGCCACCCAGTGCCCCAGTATCTATACGTTTCAAAAATAAGCGTTAATATATCGACGGAAATAATTTCCAGGTGGCAACTGAATTTAGCAATTAGGACGAGAACTTTCCCGGGGGAATCTCGTTAAATTGTAGCAAATTGTTATTTTGTTACGTATCAAGTTTTCACGTCCAATTAGCAAGCCAAGAAAAAAGGTCTAAGCGTTCCTTTTATGATTATTCAAATGTATACAACTGGATAAATATACATGTAATTAGGTTTTGTATTTTTCTTAGCAGGTATGCAATACTTATCCTACTTATCCTACTAGTCCTACTAATAAAATGCGAAAGTTTGTATGGATGTCCAGATGTTTGTTACTCTTTCACGCAAAAACTACTGAAGGGATTTTGATGAAAATTTTTCGTCGTCTTCGTCGTAGTGATGGGCAGTAGTGTTATCTACCAACATAATTCACAGTAAATCATTAATTAACAAAGATTTAATACCTAGAAAATCTCTCAGCACACAAAAGTTTAGGCAAATTGTACTCACCGGGATCCTAACACAGTACCTCCTTGTTTTCTCCCTAGTGAGTACTTATAACCTGAAAGAACCGTCCATAAATTTTGTCCAAACATTTTTAATTTATTCATTCAATAAAATTTTTGTAGAGTAAAAAAACGTGGAGTCAACATGCATATTAATATTTACACTGGCTTGGCCGAATACAGCAATTCAAATACATCCCACGTATTTTTTGTTGGTGAAATGACGCTGTAACGTTATACGTACAATTAAGCATACCAATGTGAACTTACAGCGAAAGGTACATACGTTAAATTACTCGTGGCAGTTTAATCAACATCGTATGTTGATACGAACGTTGCGCAATGTATAGGTTCCATATTTAAATGGAATACTAATCGTTTAGAATATGTATTTGAATATCCGATATCGCATTATGGACTCTACACACCAAACGCGCCGACAGCTGGCAGCTTGGTATCGGCGGTTTTATTTCAAAGGGAACATGTAGATGATTTGTAAGACATGTAGAGGCTCCTTAAGAGCATTTGACGATTTGTAAATACTAATTTAATTAGTCTATGTATACAAATAAAGATACATTTTGATTTTGATCTTGTACTTTCTATGATTTTCGACAACATGTCAAAAGTCAACGACTGTATTAAGTTACGTTGCAGTCATCGGTGTGATACAAACTAATAAGATCAGAAATTAGACTATTATTATTTGGTACTTAGTACTTGTAAATCGTACTGCAGCACAAAGAAAAACAGACTGTTCTTACCATAACGGGTTTAACCGCTCACAAAGTCATAGGTAGCCATGTCGCAACCCAAATCATCAAAAACTAGCAAAAATAACTAAAACCCTTACGTGGCAGTGCGTAAGCTTAAAAAATCACTCCAACGTGGACGCTCCAACTATTTTCCGTGAGCTCTGAATACAGCAATTTACGGTATTGTCCAGTCCGTGCTGCCACAGTATCTACACGAGTAGTATAATGTATTTACTTTCTATGTAGTACTGTATGTCTCATTTAGTCGATTGTTTTGAGCTGTGGCAGGTAATTGCATCAACGATTTTTATTAGATTAAGGTAAGTGTTATGTTACGTTCATGTTAATGCTATAAACTATTGAAATCTATCAATTAAGCTTCTTCTTGTGTATAGTGTCTATGCAATATTATCTTATTCATTGCTTTTGTTACACATACTCGTAGGTATTTAGTTAAACTTTAAATTAAGTACGACTTAATTATTCTTCTTCTTGTCGTGTCGACAACAAACCTACACAGTGTCAGCCCAAAACTCCGCCACAAGAGTGACTGAAGAATGACTTAATTATTGGTTAAAATGAACTGTAGCCAATTGTTATGATTTTCAATAAAGCTACACAAACTTGGACTACGTCCTTGTTAGAACTTGGAACAGATAGAGCCTTGATTTCCTTTAGAATGTCATACTGTGCACAATTTTACTGTGGTACGGGTGAGTTGTCGGCACGTTGATTGACGAGTGTGGAGGGACAACAACCTGTATTAATACCGCCAAGTTTCGGAGGAGTCTGATGACGTGCCCCAATTCCAAATATCTTCGGAGTCGTGATCGAATTTAACCGGTGAAAATTGGCACATTGTGGTGGAAAAAATAACCTAATTCTGTGCGATTTAAAGTTTTTATTGAATCATAGGAGTTTACGCTTGCATGTACCGAATGCTTTATAGATTTTGCGTGTTAGAATTTTTGTCACGTAATAAAATATGATTAGGTATAAATTACACTATTAAAAGGGTTTATTAATAATAGCTTTACGTGTATTTTAACTATGCAACTTTTTAATTATGTAAACATTTCTACAGGTGATTTTTATCCAAAAAACAGATTTATTCTCTTCGATAAATCTGTAACTATAAATTGGTAATTTAAATTTAATCTCGTAAAAGCAATATTCTGCTTTAAGACCTACGTATCACAATGTAGGTCACTTGTCAAAAGTATTATTCAATACGGCACTCAAGCAACGTGTCGAAGTACGCTTTCCGCCCAAAGCGGTGCGCGCCCCATTTTTGTTCCGTCCGCCCAAACTTTGTTCCGCCCCTATCCCACTTATGTTCCGCCCCTATCCCACTTATGTTCCGCTAACTGAATTCAGTGAGACACTGCATTTTCTATTCTGCACGTCTAGACCTTTACTTCCTTTGTGATAAAAAGTATTGTGAAGTTTTCTTCGTAGTTTTTTAGACCATTTGCGGAGTTTGCTCTTGAAAGTTTAATAAAATCTTGCAAACTTCGTGTTCATTATTGAAGTGGTCTCGTAAATAAAATAACAGAACTTTAACTACTTAGTTACCATTATTTATAGCCTAATTTTAGGCTTGGATCAATTCTTAAGGGAACTTGTGTCCTTTTGTAAAACGGTTTTAAAATTCGGTCTCAGGAATCGAACCAATCTGATTTTTTGTTTTAAGAATGCAAATGTTTATTGACAAATACCTATACATAGAATTAGTAACCAACTAGTTCGTTCCTTGTAACATTGTTACCTGAACAGTAAATTAGACTTAAGCCATCGGAGTCCTAATTTAAATGCCCCCATTTAAATCATAGTGGTTGAACATCTTGGGAAGAGCCCTACAAGCCATTAGGGGGATTTATTGGAATATTTGTCCCGTTGAACCCGGGACAAAGTCGGTAAATTATCTGGAACAAGGTTGCTACCGAAAGAAGATGCATGGCTTTTAATATGGGGATGATATTGTATGAACAAAACGATATTTTTGTATGGTAACTAAATTATAAACTATGTAGGTGCAGGTGCAGCAGATGAATCAATTTTAAGACTAAGTACGAGTAGGTATCTAATTTATCTACTGAATATTATCATTTGCTTTAAATACTAAAGATTTGACAACCCAGGACAGATAGGTAGTCCTGGTGCCGCAGAACGAGGAAAGCTGACCCTAAGTAATGTAAAATGGCGGCTAGGGCAAAGAAAATGAAGAAAATTGCTAAAATTGTTATACTTACGAGTTGCAAAATTATAGTCGAAACTTTGTAATCGTTTGTATTTGCCATTCATAGAAACCCAAACCGTTAAATATAAATAAAAGGAGGCATTGACATCATTGACATCAAACTTAACCCTCCGTTTACGAGGTCCGTATTACGCGTAAACACAAAAATCATAACAACGAATGAAATCAAACATGGCGGTTTCATAGCTCGTAAATATCCTTGCGATCGAACGCGACCGGAGTGGAACGAACGTGACGTTTATGTTAGATTTTAAAGAGATATACGATGTTTATCGATATTTAACTGTAAAAATGATCGACAATGATTGCCACAAGAATTCAAATAAAAATGTTCTATCATACGACCGACGCTACATATTGCAAATTACTCGAGCTAAATCAAATCATTTAAATTACATTTTCAATTAACTAATGGTACGTGTAATCCATTTACCGATATTTCATTTCAAAACGTTAGCTCTTATTTTCGTAATTAGCTGTTCAAATTATTTTCATGTANTTAATAATGTAACACGTATAAGTGTTCTGAAAGGGCCTTTTTTATGCAGTACAAAGCAGGTATTTATTGGACTTCAATGATACCAGAGGTGGAATTGTGTAAAGCAATCGTAATCATTTTAGGCCAGTAGAATTAAACACAAAAATTGATTAAATCGGAAATAATTCCTACAAAAGATTTTTTTGCTTTAATGGCTTCATTGGTTGCCCATTAAGACTCTCCTAAGTTTTCGACTTCGACGGAGTTGTGCTTAAGTGGTGGGGGCCCCCGAAAGGGGCGTTTTTTCGGTTTTCCGGTTATACCGCGTAAAGGACTTACCCTATCGAAAAGTGATCTTCATGACGGTTAAAGGGCACTTAATCCTGCATTGAATAAGATCAAATTCATATGTTTTGGACAANTGTATTAATCAATCAGGTCACTAATTGGAGGTGGGAGCTCTGGAGACCTGTAATACGGGTTTCTTCGGAAACCTATCTCAGGCTCCAGTCTCTCACACACAGTGTAGCATAATTAAGGATTAATTAATTAAATATAAATATTGTGTAACATCTTAAATGTAAATATCAATCAATGTAATTGATGTTATGTGTGTGAGAGATAAATAAAAAAATTATTTATTTATAAACGGGGACAAATTGCTTATCGGCCGGGACGCCAGGACACCATGCTTCAAACGGGGACATGTCCCGGCGTACGGGGACGTATGGCAACCCTATTAACTAGTCCTACTAATAAAATGCGAAAGTTTGTATGGATGTTTGTTACTCTTTCACGCAAAAACTACTGAACGAATTTTGATGAAAATATTATAATTTATCGTTGTCTTCGTCGTAGTGATGGGCAGTAGTGTTATCTACCTACATAATTCACAGTAAATCATTAATTAACAAATATTTAATACCGAGAAAGTCTCTCAGCCTACAAAAGTCTACAAACCAAAGTTTAGCTAAATGTCCGCACCGGGATTCTAACACAGTACCTCCTTGTTTTCTCCCTCGTGGGTACTTGTGACTAGAAAGAACTGTCCATAAATTTTATCCTAACATTTTTAATTTATTCATTCAATAAAATTTTTGTAGAGTAAAAAAACGTGGAGTCAACATGCATATTAATATTTACACTGGCTTGGCCGAATACAGCAATTCAAATACATCCCACGTATTTTTTGTTGGTGAAATGACGCAGTAACGTTATACCTACGTACAATTAAGCAAACCACTGTGAACTTACAGCGAAAGGTACATACGTTAAATTACTCGTGGCAGTTTAATCAACATCGTATGTTGATACGAACGTTGCGCAATGTATAGGTTCCATATTTAAATGGAATACTAATCGTTTAGAATATGTATTTGAATATCCGATATCGCATTATGGACTCTACACACCAAACGCGCCGACAGCTGGATGCTTGGTATCGGCGGTTTTATTTCAAAGGGAACATGTAGATGATTTGTAAGACATGTAGAGGCTCCTTAAGAGCATTTGACGATTTGTAAATACTAATTTAATTAGTCTATGTATACAAATAAAGATACATTTTGATTTTGATCTTGTACTTTCTATGATTTTCGACAACATGTCAAAAGTCAACGACTGTATTAAGTTACGTTGCAGTCATCGGTGTGATACAAACTAATAAGATCAGAAATTAGACTATTATTATTTGGTACTTAGTACCTGTAAATCGTACTGCAGCACAAAGAAAAACATATTATTCTTGCCATAACGGGTTTATCCGCTCACAAAGTCATAGCCATGTCGCAGTCCAAATCATCAAAAACTAGCGAAAATAACTAAAACCCTTACGTGGCAGTGCGTAAGCTTAAAAAATCACTCCAACGTGGACGCTCCAACTATTTTCCGGGAGCTCTGAATACAGCAATTTACGGTATTGTCCAGTCCGTGCTGCCACAGTATCTACACGAGTAGTATAATGTATTTACTTTCTACGTAGTACTGTATGTCTCATTTAGTCGATTGTTTTGAGCTGTGGCAGATATCCTATCAGCGATTTTTATTAGATTAAAGTAAGTAAGTGTTATGTTACTTATCTATTTATTTATTTATTCAGAAACTCAACAGCTGTTTTACAATATTCATGTTAGTTTGATGAGCATTAAATCTAAGCCAATTAAAGAGTTTCCTAGCTGCTTAAATAAGTTCGTACATTATTACATTTATCAGGTAATGAGTACCAAGTGCTACATGCTCAACATGTTCCGCTCATGTTAATCCTATAAATTATTGAAATCTATCAATTAAGCTTCTTCTTATGTATAGTGTATATACAATATTATCTTATTCATTGCTTTTGTTAAATATACTCGTAGGTATTTAGTTAAACTTTAAATTAAGTACGACTTAATTATTCTTCTTCTTGTCGTGTCGACAACAAACCTACACAGTGTCAGCCCAAAACTCCGCCACAAGAGTGAGTGAAGAGTGACTTAATTATTGCTTAAAATTAACTGTAGCCAATTGTTATGATTTTCACTAAAGCTACACAAACTTGGACTATGCTCTTGATAGAACTTGGTGCAAATAGAGCCTTGATTTTCTTTAGAATGACATACTGTGCATAATTTTACTGTGGTGCGGGTTAGTTGTCGGCACGTTGATTGACGAGTGTGGAGGGACGACAACTTGTATTAATACCGCCAAGTTTCGGAGGAGTCTGATGACGTGCCCCAATTCCAAATATCTTCGGAGTCGTGATCGAATTTAACCGGTCAAAATTGGCACATTGTGGTGGAAAAATAACCTAATTTTTTGTGATTTAAAGTTTTTATTGAATCATAGGAGTTTACGCTTGCATGCACCGAATGCTTTATAGCTGATTTTGCGTGTTAGAATTTTTGTGACCTAATAAAATATGCTATATTATGACATTATTAAAAAGGGTTTATTCAATATCGCTTAATAGATTTTATGTATATTTTAACTATACAACTTTTTAATTTATGTAAACATTTCTACAGGCGAAATCTTTTCCAAAAAACAGATTTATTCTCTTCTATAAATCTGTAACTATAGAAATTGGTAATTTAAATTGAATCTCGTAAAAGCAATATTCTGCTTTAAGACCTACGTATCACAATGTAGGTCACTTGTCAAAAGTATTATTCAATACAGCACTCAAGCAACGTGTCGAAGTACGACGCGCTTTCCGCCCAAAGCGGTGCGCGCCCCATTTTTGTTCCGTCCGCCCAAACTTTGTTCCGCCCCTATCCCACTTATGTTCCGCTAACTGAATTCAGTGAGACACTGCATTTTCTATTCTGCACGTCTAGACCTTTACTTCCTTTGTGATAAAAAGTATTGTAAAGTTTTCTTCGTAGTTTTTCTAGACCATTTGCGGAGTTTGCTCTTGAAAGTTTAATAAAATCGTGCAAACTTCGTGTTCATTATTGAAGTGGTCTCGTAAATAAAATAACAGGGATCAGTCTGCTAAAGTTTGTCGATAAAAGATAAAGGACTTTAAATTTAACTACTAAGTTACCATTATTTATAGCTTAATTTTAGGCTTGGATCAATTCTTAAGAGAACTACTGTCCTTTTGTAAAACGGTTTTAAAATTCGGTCCCAGGAATCGAACCAATCAGATTTTTATTTTTAAGAATGCTAATGTTTCTTGACAAATACCTAGACATAGAATTAGTAGCCAACTAGTTCGTTCCTTGTAACATTGTTACCTGAACAGTAAATTAGACTTAAGCCATCGGAGTCCTAATTTAAATGCTCCCATTTAAATCATAGTGGTTGAACATCTTGGGAAGAGCCCTACAAGCCATTAGGGGGATTTATTGGAATATTTGTCTCGTTGAACCCGGGACAAAGTCGGTAAATTATCTGGAACAAGGTTGCTACCGAAAGAAGATGCATGGCTTTTAATATGGGAATAATATTGTATGTGCGATGTGGAAGTCATTGGGGGAGGCCTATGTTCAGCAGTGGACGTCTTATGGCTGAAATGATGATGACAAGCAGATGAATTAATTTTAACCTATTGCCCGTTTTCATCATCAATCCCAAATTTTTAAGTGACCCCTATGAAAACAAAATTCCTGTTATGTGTTAGTTATGTAGCATAAGGGTCACTTAAAAATTAGGGATTGATGGTGAAAACGGTCATCAGTATCTAATTTATCTACTGAATCTGAAACCTATGAATATCGTTCTCTATTGTTTTTCTTTTCTGTCATTTTAAACCCTGCCAACAACTTTTATAAATTGCGGTATTATTTAGATAATATTATCATTTGCCTTAACTATGTATCTCATATTGCTTAAGCTAAGGCTTAAAATTATGGTTTTTCTTTTTATAATCGGTTGTCCGCCATTCATACCCAAACAGTTAAATATAAATAAAAGGAGGCATTGACATCAAACTTAACCCTCCGTTTACGAGGTCCTTATTACGCGTAAACACAAAAATCATAACAACGAATGAAATCAAACATGGCGGTTTCATAGCTCGTAAATATCCCGCGATCGAACGCGACCGGAGTGGAACGAACGTGACGTTTATGTTAGATTTTAAAGAGATATACGATGTTTATCGATATTTAACTGTAAAAATGATCGACAATGATTGCCACAAGAATTCAAATAAAAATGTTCTATCATACGACCGACGCTACATATTGCAAATTACTCGAGCTAAATCAAATCATTTAAATTACATTTTCAATTAACTAATGGTACGTGTAATCCATTTACCGATATTTCATTTCAAAACGTTAGCTCTTATTTTCGTAATTAGCTGTTCAAATTATTTTCATGTATGTTACGCAACGAGTATATTTATCACAGTTGATATTTGTCATTTCGGTTGTATTTATCAGTTCACATTATTTCATTATAAAAATTTATTGGACGCTATATTTAAAGACTTAACATATGTATTTATTACTAGCATCGAAAAATCCTGACAGAGCAATCGAAGATTTGAAACTTTTGCATGCCATTTCACTGGTTCACATTCATATAAAAATGCCGCGTTGAGATTGACGAGATTTTTGACGTTTGTCAAAGTTAAAACAAGATGGTACAACCCTCCCTAAATGTTCGAATAGGTACTAAATCTACACTTATCTATGCCAAAACCGTCTTCCAGCTACACCGTACTAACTACTGGAAGGTAGTGGCGTTTTCATTGGCCATAAATATTCAGTCGCGCGCGCACCCGAACGCAGCCGAACGCAGCCGTCCGTGCGGAACCGGCGGAACGTGCCGTGTTTATTTTGAGAAACAGAATCGGGGAATATTTATTTCGAAAAATGAAATGGGATGACAGATTGCCGGGAGAAATTAATAGACGCGCAAATATTGATTGAGGTGACAGATTTTGGTTGGTTGTAATATTTCGAGTACTAGCGAATCGCCCAGCAATGAAAAATATTTTTAGTATAAAAAGTATAGTTTATTCCAAATCCTTTCTTCAGCTAAAGCCTTGAAATATTACCTAATTTATCCGCTACCATGCAACAAGTTTTCAACATGTTGCTTGCATAGTAGATTATCACGAGTCGTATCGAGCATTACAACATTTCCATCATGTTAATCCATGTCATACATTATGGGAAAGTGTTCTATTACCTCTTCACGCCAAAACCGCTGAAACGATTAAGGTGTTTGGTATACCTAAAGACAGTCCCAGGAGATGAGAGGATGAGAGGTCTCTGTGCACATGATAAAGTTTTTCTGTGACAGACGAGGGCGGAGAAAATTGACTCAAGATCTATCACTAGCGTTTGCAATAATTCTGAATATCATACTACTCCTACTACCTACTAATTTTAGTACCACTCAGAATCAAAATTAAAACGTTAAAGTCTGCAAATAAAGATGTGACCGAAATAGGGTTGCCAGGCGTCCGGCTTTAGCCGGACATGTTTGGCTTTTTAGGGGCTTGTCCGGCCAAATATTGTCTTGTCCGGCCTGTCCGGCTTTTGTTAGGCTTTTTATGTGGCTGCCGCGCCAGTCGAAACTCGAGCCACAGAATAATGTTCATTTAAAGATGATAGTACCCACTCATGNCGTGTCATGGTACATTAGCTATTAAAAAGGTATGTCCGGCTTTTAGGGTAAAATGTCCGGCCAAATGAAGCACAGAGTCCGGACCTGGCAACCCTAGACCGAAACCGGTTCGAGCCAGCTCAATCTGGCCGCGTCTCGTTCACTCCGGTCCGTGCCGCTCGCAAATTAAACCGCGGCACGTGCGTTTCAGTGTACACGAAAAATGCCGGCGAATAACGAGTGTTTCAACCTTTAAATTGTTTTCGGCCTCTGCCAAAGTAGAGAGGCTGTGGGGCGAGAAATCGTCTTTGATTTTAGCTTTTGAGAAAAGTGACGGCAAGTTTTAAGAATTTTTGACTTTATATCATAACAAATGTGTATTTTTTTTTTCTCTGGCAAATTCACAATTAGCAATTATTTCAGCATTTAACATATTTTTATTAAAACCAATACAAAAGTAATACATGGTATTTTATAAAACCAGAAACTCTACACTTTGTTATAATGCCACGGTATAAGTAGTACTCTATGTTTTAAATTGAATTAAAATGCTTAACTGGCCAACCAATAAATTTATAACTAGAGTCAATCAACTTAAAATTAGTCCAGCAAAATTGATTTGATTCCCGCGCGGCATATTAACGAATTTACCTAACAACGAATTAGTGGTGGGCATCATTTTTGATGTTCACTCAAATTCGATGCTCTGGTTTATCATTTAGCTGCCTATTATGTTAAATCACTGGTGAATTCCATTTTCCACATGCCAATTAATTGGACAAATTGTTAAAACAAAACAATTACTCTCTCTGACTTTATTTGTTTATGCAAAACTTTTGATGTTTACAAAAGCTGGAATAATAAATTAACATTTATTAACACACACTTACTACTCAAGTAACTCTCGCAGCAATGTTTTAAATAAATTCTTTATGCAAAGAACTTTTATTTTTCAAAAATACCTATCAAATTTTTAATTAATAAACAAACTGTGATAACATCTACGAAAGATTAAGACGCATTGAACAACACAGAAATTGATGAACGTTTATTTACTTGTACTACATTAGTCATCGTTTGAAGTCTTTAAGTAAATAGCTCTGTTATTCGCCTATAAATATTTTTATAGGGTCAATTATAAATAATTTGTGAAGAAAATACGATACAATAAAAATAAAGTCCCCTCAACGACGATCACCCTACACAGAACCTCAAGAAATACAACCCTGGAGTAAAACAACAATTAGACACAACAACTGGCGTCTAAACTGCCGAGTGCGTCCAAAAACTAAGCAGATTTACTTACATTAGCTCCAGCTGGCAGAGCGCCAAGCCAAGTTGCTCTTTATTAAAGAGAAAGGAATTACATACAACAACTGAAAGTGCAATTTCCATGTACACATTGTATTTTTTGAAACTTATAAGTATACTTCACTCGACAATTTAGAACACATTTCAATACAACTTTTTTACTAATGGTTGGAATATCATTTCAATATTAAAACCAGTAATAACCTCATTTCAGAGAACACTTTATTACTTTGTTTTTAGGTATCCGACAAAACGTTCACATTGTGAAAGTTATTATTATGCTCGGAATTTAATTTTCATAATTTCGTAGTCCGAAGCCAAGCTCCTCTATTATTAGAAATATAAATCATCTTTTGACATGTAGGTCTACATTTCCACGGCTAAAATACATGTCAAAAAATATTTCCCATAAATCAATAGGCGCTGTGGACCCAGCTTAACGATTTTCTGTCAGAGTTTTGTATCACTGATTGAAAAATTACAAAGCACCTGAATAATGTCTTACCTTAATAATGCTTAAATAATTATTTTAACGCGTAATCTAGAACAAAACACTGACAGACATCGCTATCTTCTCAGTTCAATTCTCGGAACAACTCACAAGGAGATATTATTACTAGAGCAGACATATCAGATGGAATCTGTACGCTGACCTTAATTGATTATGAAATTATTAAAGTAACATTATGTAAAATAAATGTATGAAAACCACACGAGAAACTTGTCTCATCGCAAATCAGGATTTCAGTCACTTCTACAAATTGCAATATGAAACGGTTCATACGAGTACATGATGATGATGTCTGAACGATAGAAATGTGTGACATATGGATTGTTAAGAAATTGCTGAGAGAGGACTACAAAAAACGGTTACACGGTGTAATTTCAAAGATTACTGAAGAAAATAAACCTCTTTCACTGGCAAACTTTGTCTCTTTCTCAGTCCCAAATACCAACATTTTTAAGGTCTAGATGCGACTAATCCAGATGATTAAACAAACGTAGTTATGAAACATTTCATTTCCCTTTTGTAGTAGTGATAGTACTNACAAGTTTCCAACATGTTGCTTGCATAGTAGATTATCACGAGTCGTATCGAGCATTACAACATTTCCATCAGCATGTCATATTAAAAATTATGGGAAAGTGAGTTCTATTACCTCTTCATGCCAAAACCGCTGAAACGATTTAGGTGAAATTATTATACTATATAATACGTAGAGATAGTTTGAGTCTCGGGAAAGGAGAGGATAGTCTTATGCCGGTTTTTGAAACGTCAATGTCCACATGATAAAGTTTTTCTGTAGGTAACAAACGAGAGCCGATAAAATTGACTCAAGCTTTATCACTAGCGTTTGCAATAATTCAGAATATACACTAAAAAAAATTTTTGGTTACTGCCTACACAAAAAAGTGACCACCGAACTAAGTGTTGACTACAACCAAACTAAGTCTAGCTCACTACAGAATTATTTGTTTAATTTACATTTTGTTCCTCATAACCAAAGTGTTCGGTGGTCACTTTGTGTAAGCAGTAACAAACATTTTTTCAGTGTACTGCTGGTACTACGCCTACTACCTACTGCTTTTAGTACCACTCAGAATCAAAATTAAAACGTTAAAGTCTGCAAATAAAGATGTGACCGAAACCGGTTCGAGCCAGCTCAATCTGGCCGCGTCTCGTTCACTCCGGTCCGTGCCGCTCGCAAATTAAACCGCGGCACGTGCGTTTCAGTGTACACGAAAAATGCCGGCGAATAACGAGTGGTTCAACCTTTAAATTGTTTTCGGCCTCTGCCAAAGTAGAGAGGTTGTTGGGCCGAAAAATCTAAATCGTCTTTGATTTCAGCTTTTGAGAAAAGTGACAGCAAGTTTATTTATTTCATAACAAGAAGGTCAGTGAGTTTTAAAATGGTTACGTGTTTTTTCTCTGGCAAGTTCACAATTATTTCAGCATTTAACATATTTTTATAAAAACCAATATAAAAGTAATACATGGTATTTTATAAAACCAGAAACTCTACACTTTCTTATAATGCCACGGTATAAGTGGTACTCTATGTTTTGAATCAATTGAAATGCCTAACTGGCCAACAAATAATTTATAATAAGAGTCAATCAACTTAAAATTAGTCCAGCAAAATTGATTTGATTCCCGCGCGGCATATTAACGAATTTACCTAACAACGAATTAGTGGGTGGCATAATTTTTGATGTCCACTCAAATTCGATGCTCTGGTTTATCATTTAGCTGCCTACTATTTTAAATCACTGGTGAATTCCATTTTCACATGCCAATTTATTGGGATTAATTGGACAAAATGTTAAAACAAAACAATTATTCTCTCTGACTTTATTTGTTTATGCAAAACTCTTGATGTTTACAAAAGCTGGCATAATAATTAACATTTAATTTATTAACACACACTTACTACTCAAGTGACTCTTTTAAATTCATTGTGCAGTTAATGCGTTTTACATATCTTAAAAATGTACAAGAAAGAGCTTTTATTTTTCAAAAATACCTATCTATTTAATTAATAAACAAACTAATAAATAACATCTAAATGAGATACGTATTGAACATCACACTAATATTATGATGATGTTGATTTACTCGTACTAAATTAGTAATCGTTTGAATAAATAGCTCTGTTATTCGCCCGTAAATATTTTAAGTGGGTCAATTTTAATTAATTTTTAAGGGAAATACGATATAATAAAAATAAAGTGCCCCTCAACGACGATCACCCTACACAGAACCTCAAGAAGTACAACCCTGGAGTAAAACAACAATTAGACACAACAACTGGCGTCTAAACTGCCGAGTGCGTCCAAAAACTAAGCAGATTTACTTACATTAGCTCCAGCTGGCAGAGCGCCAAGCCAAGTTGCTCTTTATTAAAGAGAAAGGAATTACAACAACTGAAAGTGCAATTTCCATGTACACATTGTATTTTTTTAAACTTGTAAGTGTACTTCACTCGACAATTTAGAACACATTTCAATACAACTTTGTTACTAATGGTTGGAATATCATTTCAATATTAAAACCAGTAATAGCTTCATTTCAGATAACACTTTATTACTTTGTTTTTCGGTATCCGGCAAAACGTTCACATTGTGAAAGTTATTATTATGCTCGGAATTTAATTTTCATAATTTCGTAGTCTGAAGCCAGGTCTGAAGCTCCTCGATTATTAGAAATCATCTTTTGACATGTAGGTCTACTAAAGGCTAAAATACATGACAAAAAATACTTCCCATAAATCAATAGGCGCTGTGGACCCAGCTTAACGATTTTCTGTCAGAGCTTTGTATAACTGATTGAAAAATTACAAAGCACCTGAATACTGTCTTACATAACGTTAAATGATTATTTGAACGCGTAATCTAGAACAAAACACTGACAGACATCGCTATCATCAGTTCTCGAAACCACTCACAAAGTGATATACCTATTAGACTAGAGCAGACATATCAAATGAAATTTGTACGCTGACCTTAATTGATTATGAAATTACTAAATTATATGTAAAATTAATGTATCCCACACGAGAAACTTGTCTTGTCTGTGATTTTAGTCACTTCTACAAATTGCTATATGAAACGTTTCATACGAGTACATGATGATGATGTCTGAACGATGGAAATGTGCGACTTGGATTGTTAGGAAGCTGCTGAGAGAAGACGACAAAAAACGGTTACACGGTGCAATTTCAAAGATTACTGAAGAAAATAAACCTCTTTCACTGGCAAACTTTGTCTCTTTCTCAGTCCCAAATAGCAACATTTTTAAGGTCTAGATGCGACTAATCCAGAGGATTAAACAAACGTAGTTATGAAACATTTCATTTCCCTTTTGTAGTAGTGACAGTACCNATAGTACTGCACTTCTTCCTAATGGTAACTCGCGTTTCCTCGCAACAGTGGGGCCAAGTAGACACTAATCAAATGAGTGAAACTACAAAATCAATTCCCAGTCAGCGCACAAACCACCTGACATATCCATCCTACCCTCATCTAAAGGTCAATGAACTCACCACGTCGATGATTTGTTGCAGTGTCAAGCCGAACTTGACCTCCAAAGGCTCGCTCTCGTTGGCCACAGGCCGCTCAAGCGTGTTGTACGACGCGAGCAGCGCGTTCAGTAGCCGCTTCTCGTGAGGACCTTGCTCCGATACTGTGACAGAAAAAGATACGTTAGATAGGGGACAGAAGGTCGATATTTTCCTACTTTGCTGGTATCGTTAAAAGTCAGTCATCAAGTTACTGATTAAGGATGGATTCGACCAAACAAGAGTAAATATTAATCTAAGAATATTTTGGTCAGTTATTCGACACTTTAATATATTTCCTATACTGAAACTGTCAATGTGCCAGTTATACCAGGAATTATTGTCGGATAAAAGTTTGGTAGAATTGGGCCTTAGTTATAAAGAGAAAATCAAATAAGAAGGGATCTCTCGACGTAAACAGTTAAATTCGTTAAAATAACAAACAATGCATCAGAAGTTTAAACACAATTGGATAGTTTTACTTTATCATGACATTATTGTAAATCACTGATCATTGCTAGTTTAGCAAATAAGTTTATCTGCTCTGAGAATAATAATAAAGATAAAATAGCCTAACTGGTAAGTAATGGGGGGTAAATACTAATAAATCAAAGTCTTATAACAATACCAGCACTAGAAAATAAATTGTTCGAATACAATATTTTATTTCTCAGACGTATAAGAGCTGAGGTGTTCCATTCCATTCATCATAGCAAACAATCCACGATTTATTTGTATTGTCGCCAACAATTTCTACTTCTAACATTCTTATAGAATTATTCCAGTTTCTTCAGTTATAACACACATATTCCACAAGCATACGAATCTCTCAAATACCCAACAGTCATACATTTCAATCGAAATTTGGAAATATATTAATTTCCCAAGTTCAGTTCGGATTACCCTTAGTTCACTACCTCTAAGCACACCTGGAGTTAGCACTGGATAACACTATAACACCTCCATCCCACACCTGGGACCCTTACTCACGTTATAGTTCTTAAACTGAAGTAGTAAAGTCCGTATTTGCGGTACATTATCGGATCCGGCTCGAAGGACCAGCAATAAACACTCATTTCGGGAGCTTATTCAGCTCTCGTGTATGTGATATAGTGGATTTCGGTGACGGATATAATTTACAGTTGCCCGCACATCAGAGTATAGAAATTTTGTTGCAAAATGAACCATATTACCACTGCCTAAGATTCAACAGTTGATTAATGTTTGTAAATAAGAATCATATCAAAAGATTGAATTCTTTTGCAGTTCTTAATAACCTTAATTACATTAAGGTAAGGGCGTGTTTCCACTGAAACATCTCGTTTTTTGCAGGACTGTTTTTGCAGGATCCCGTTTAGTAGTAGGTATACGAATTTTAATAGTAACGTTTACACAAACATCCCGTTGGAAGTATTCTGCAAAAAACCGTTCCGCTCGAATTTGTAGCTCGAATTTCAAACACACATAAGGCTGAGTTGCACCACCTAACTTTAACGGTAACTATGACGATAACCGGTGCTTTTTGTATGGAGTTTGACAGATTTTTGACGTTTGTTGAAGTTAAAGTAAGATGGTGTGACCCAGCCTATGTGCAAACTAGACAGTTTTGCGAGATACTGCATTACTGGATCCCGCAACTGGATTGCCGTGAGAACAAACTCTAATTTGTACAAGAAGCATTAATATTAATGGTGGCATTGTTAACGATGTTACGTTACTCAGGTGGCGGTTGTTCCGCACATCAAAGGGATTTGCTAATTATTACGTAACTACTAAACAATATTACTAAGATCGTTAGTATAGTCATAGCAGATTAAATTGATTGCATAGCTGATAAGTAATGTCTTAAGTAGAGCGTCCTTTAGTATAGTACCAAAGCCTCACCAGACAGAAAACGTATACAAATCTTAGGCTGGGTTGCACCATCTTACCTTAACTTTGACAAACGTCAAAAATCTGCCAAAATCCATACAAAAAACACCGGTTATCGTTATAGTTACGGGCAAAGTTAGGTGGTGCAACTCATCCTTAAACATTTGAATGTCATTTTACATGCAATGTTGTAGTAATTCTCACGCAAAGAACACGCCATGTATTACTATGGCACGCCACACCATGCCTTAAAAACATCCATCCAACCAGAATGAAACTGATGCAATACTGCTGTATTTACTATTATTTAGCGAAGTTAAAAATAATCAGCTAATACGAATAAAGAGGTTCTAATTTCACAATAATATATCAAGAAGAATTTCCCAAGTGGTTCAATTCAATACTTTTTCTGCCTACACATACATAATTTGCCTCTATTCACCGCATGTTAGAAATTTCTCTATACCAACTGCTTAAATCTGTAGATTAAGTTGGTTTCTTAATTCATAAATAATGAGCAAGCACCTTCGAGATTTCCGTTTCAAGGCAAGGGAGTGTTTGCAAATAAAGATTTATGAAGTTCACCTGTTGCAGGTTTATGTGCCACAAAAAAGTCGTTACGCCAAAGCACCTATTAGAAAGAGGTGCAATATGCTACGTAATTTCAGTTGAGATATTTGGATCGTGATATGCTGATCCGTCTGCGAACTTCAACAGGTAATCAGGTAACTTAACTACCTGCCACGTTAAATGTTTAGAAATCTTGGGTTTAAATAACGCTTAATTACTCATTACCATCATAACCATAGGTCCGTAACTTTCATGAGAAATGTATAAAATGTGCCTAATGTAATCATCCTAGACTGTATCACACTTAACACCGGTGAGATTGCGGTCAAATACCTGCCTTGTCTTACAAAAAAAATATTGTTAGATCTACTTTAAGGCTAATAACTACGAGTATGTAGTTAACAAATTTTACTTCATTTCAATTAAGGTCTTCACTTCGGTTTCTTTGGTAGAGCCCGCTTCTTTGCTTCCAATCCAATTGTGCAGGTCCAACTTGGTTAAAAATTATTATTGTCCTTTTAGGTATATCTATCTTTATAGCTATACGTAAGAAACTTTTCCCAACAGTGGGATATAGCAGCTGGATTAGATTATAAGCCACCCAAGTTAAAATGATTAAGGATACGAGATCAAAAGCCGATAAAGAGGTCAGTAACTAACGCAGTTACGGTCGCTCAAGCCGGCTAAGGTGACGGATATAATTTACAGTTGCCCGCACATCAGAGTATAGAAATTTTGTTGCAAAATGAACCATATTACCACTGCCTAAGATTCAACAGTTGATTAATGTTTGTAAATAAGAATCATATCAAAAGATTGAATTCTTTTGCAGTTCTTAATAACCTTAATTACATTAAGGTAAGGGCGTGTTTCCACTGAAACATCTCGTTTTTTGCAGGACTGTTTTTGCAGGATCCCGTTTAGTAGTAGGTATACGAATTTTAATAGTAACGTTTACACAAACATCCCGTTGGAAGTATTCTGCAAAAAACCGTTCCGCTCGAATTTGTAGCTCGAATTTCAAACACACATAAGGCTGAGTTGCACCACCTAACTTTAACGGTAACTATGACGATAACCGGTGCTTTTTGTATGGAGTTTGACAGATTTTTGACGTTTGTTGAAGTTAAAGTAAGATGGTGTGACCCAGCCTATGTGCAAACTAGACAGTTTTGCGAGATACTGCATTACTGGATCCCGCAACTGGATTGCCGTGAGAACAAACTCTAATTTGTACAAGAAGCATTAATATTAATGGTGGCATTGTTAACGATGTTACGTTACTCAGGTGGCGGTTGTTCCGCACATCAAAGGGATTTGCTAATTATTACGTGACTACTAAACAATATTACTAAGATCGTTAGTATAGTCATAGCAGATTAAATTGATTGCATAGCTGATAAGTAATGTCTTAAGTAGAGCGTCCTTTAGTATAGTACCAAAGCCTCACCAGACAGAAAACGTATACAAATCTTAGGCTGGGTTGCACCATCTTACCTTAACTTTGACAAACGTCAAAAATCTGCCAAAATCCATACAAAAAACACCGGTTATCGTTATAGTTACGGGCAAAGTTAGGTGGTGCAACTCATCCTTAAACATTTGAATGTCATTTTACATGCAATGTTGTAGTAATTCTCACGCAAAGAACACGCCATGTATTACTATGGCACGCCACACCATGCCTTAAAAACATCCATCCAACCAGAATGAAACTGATGCAATACTGCTGTATTTACTATTATTTAGCGAAGTTAAAAATAATCAGCTAATACGAATAAAGAGGTTCTAATTTCACAATAATATATCAAGAAGAATTTCCCAAGTGGTTCAATTCAATACTTTTTCTGCCTACACATACATAATTTGCCTCTATTCACCGCATGTTAGAAATTTCTCTATACCAACTGCTTAAATCTGTAGATTAAGTTGGTTTCTTAATTCATAAATAATGAGCAAGCACCTTCGAGATTTCCGTTTCAAGGCAAGGGAGTGTTTGCAAATAAAGATTTATGAAGTTCACCTGTTGCAGGTTTATGTGCCACAAAAAAGTCGTTACGCCAAAGCACCTATTAGAAAGAGGTGCAATATGCTACGTAATTTCAGTTGAGATATTTGGATCGTGATATGCTGATCCGTCTGCGAACTTCAACAGGTAATCAGGTAACTTAACTACCTGCCACGTTAAATGTTTAGAAATCTTGGGTTTAAATAACGCTTAATTACTCATTACCATCATAACCATAGGTCCGTAACTTTCATGAGAAATGTATAAAATGTGCCTAATGTAATCATCCTAGACTGTATCACACTTAACACCGGTGAGATTGCGGTCAAATACCTGCCTTGTCTTACAAAAAAAATATTGTTAGATCTACTTTAAGGCTAATAACTACGAGTATGTAGTTAACAAATTTTACTTCATTTCAATTAAGGTCTTCACTTCGGTTTCTTTGGTAGAGCCCGCTTCTTTGCTTCCAATCCAATTGTGCAGGTCCAACTTGGTTAAAAATTATTATTGTCCTTTTAGGTATATCTATCTTTATAGCTATACGTAAGAAACTTTTCCCAACAGTGGGATATAGCAGCTGGATTAGATTATAAGCCACCCAAGTTAAAATGATTAAGGATACGAGATCAAAAGCCGATAAAGAGGTCAGTAACTAACGCAGTTACGGTCGCTCAAGCCGGCTAACTTAGTTTCAGACTGGAACTACTTATGTGAGCTGAGAGAATTGCAATTCCTTGAAGCTCTTGAGCCATATTAGAACTTATANAACTTATGATTAAATAATTATTCGCTAGAGAACACATTGTTTAAAAAGTTATTTCAAAAATTGAACCCTGGCAAATTCTTAGGCCCAGAACAGACGGTGAAACGCAACTGAAACGAACTGCAACTTTCTGATGATTCTGATGAGTGAAACTGAAACTGAAAGTTTCAAACTGGTCGCGTCATGCATGGTCTCTCAACGGACGCTATGGCAGAAACTTAAATGCAACTCAAAAGTAACTAGCAGTTGCAGTTTCGTTGCAGTTGCGTTTCACCGTCTGTTTTGGGCCTTAGACTGTAGATCTAGCGTTTAACTCAGTCTGACAGTCAAAATATATGCGATGGTATAATAATAAAGTTCCTAACTTTATCTCGTACAAGATCAGTCAGACCAAACCACACAATGATGTTTGACTCTCCGGTTTTTACGTCAAGTGAATAAAACGAAACCTGAAGGGTTAATTAGGTCCGTAATTCATTTAACCCGCCAACTGTCGGCCAGCCGTGTAGCCCTTTGATCCGCCCTCGTAATCACATCAGCGGGGTAACCTACGTCCTAGTGTTTTCTTAACTTGATAAATGGAAACTGGAGGGGAAGTAATTAGGAGCACATAAAAGCTTAAAAGATGGCGCTGATTGAGATCCTTTATGCTGTCAAAATGGTCGAAGTTGAGTAAGATTTTGTACAGACATACAAATCTTTGAAATGAAATTCACGTCCACGGGACAAATATGGGTTTCAAAGAAATTACCTTTTAATTGGAAGTAGGTAGTAATGTGCGTAAATTACTATAAGAACAGCAAATAATAACACTATTTCCCAGTTTGAGTTTAGATTATTTCATACCGATTTGACCACAATATCTGCTATGTATTCTGTGGTCAATTGACCTGGCTCTACCGCTAATATCAAGTACGAAATACTGGTAATGGATATGTACCTAATACAATGCAAATATTTAGTATTCTGTGTGATCTGATTAAATTAGTTCCAAGTTCCAAGTCTCATCTACCTCCGGTACAAGTTGATCCTGGCTGTACAGGTTGTTGTACATGTTGTAATGCTGGGAACGAGAAGTGTCAGCAGTGTCATTATTTTTGTTGTCAGTTATCATTACAAAAATTTGCACCTATTTACAATATTTGATTCGATCTTTCCATTTGAATCTAATAGAATAAGTGCATGAAATTTGTTGCGCAATGGAAACCCGATACATTTCCTCCATTGTATGATTCTATGTGATCGAATGAAAAGTCTTTAAAAGCTATATTTCGGAGTGTATTTGTGTGTTTGTTCATCCTCCTGTCAGGCCGGCTGCAACGGAACGGATCGGTTTTTTGCAAAGCCGCGGAGTGACGGGTGCCTTTGTGCTCCCAAAAATACTGTTCACTGCGGAAACGTGATAAAGTCTTCGTTTGGCGTTGAATTTTACGTGGACAGTCGTGAGTTTAGTTTGTACCTTTAAATGACATTATAGTTTGTATTTGTTTACGTTCCTCGTCGATGATTTTATACATGTAGATGTTGTGCTTATGGGAGTAGCTTCCTTGAGGTCATTCTATAGGCTACTCTTCGGGTTTATGAGAGTAGAACTGCCGTTAAGTAGCATCCTTAAGGGGAATTTTGTAGTCTACTCTTCGGGGAACATTTCAAGCATTATGTAGCCCTATTCCCTATTAAAAAACTTTATAATCTTAACTTGTGTATCAGCACGAAGACATGATCATGCCGTTTATTCCATAGTAGCTGCACACGCAACATCTAATCGCCAAAATCCGTTTCAAATTAATCGTCCAGTCAACCACGAACTATCTATCTATCTATACTCATATCATGTAGAACTCTATAAATAATAGAGGTGAAGCCACATACCGGGAAACCAGGATCTATATTAGGTTCGAGTTCAAAGTTACGTTACGTGCTATCATATACAACGTGAATGAAATAAATCCACTCAAAAGTCCATATTATAATAACACCAAGTTAAAAAACACATCGAATTGTAGAGCTAAAGAAATTCAAGTGTGAAATTAATCCTTTGGCACTGGTTCGCAGAAATTATGGCATAATTATGAAATAAAGCACAAGAGCTGTTTAATGGAACAACCAAATTACGTGTTGTTTCCCAGCAACGTGGAGGAAATAATGTGAAATGTTTTCATTATAAATATTCATCACTCACATTGTGCGTTTATTAAAATGGGACGAAACGTACGGGATGAATACTGATTCGCGGTGAGTTTAACTTGCGGCTACTACTCGTGTAGGCTGTGATATCATATCACGTATCTAATTATGTTTATTTAATTCTCAACTATTATCAAAATCAAAATTATCTTTATTTGTTTAGACTAATTAAATTAGTACTTACAAATCGTCAAATGCTCTTAAGGAGCCTATACATGTCTCATTCTTTTTTGCCCTACCAGCGCTTCTGTATATCTTTCCTTGACCATGTATTAAAAACAAAACAAGATACCCACTTTCATCAATGAACATACTTGCTACAAATTTCATGAATTTAAAACATGCTAGTAAAGTCAAAGTCAAGTAAGTCAAAACATGCAAGTATGAATCAAAAACAATAAGATTTTGAAATAAACTATTTCCAACTTGGTAACTTTCAGTGGGGGAAAATTTTACTATTGAATTGGCAGAAATCATTATGATTTAAATGCAAAGTATAGTTTACGACTAACCTGCAATTATGAAACTTTAAAAAACGCCGGACTTTTCTATGAGCATTTAAACATCGCAATACTTTTCAAATTGAAAAGAGACTGCTTACATAACTAATTATTTTCCTGCTAGAACACATCTCGTTTGTAATAAGAGGTACTTAGAAGTAGTGAATAAAGGACNACATCAGCAGGGTAACCTACGTCCTAGTGTTTTCTTAACTTGATAAATGGAAACTGGAGGACAAGTAATTAGGAGCACATAAAAGCTTAAAAGATGGCGCTGATTGAGGTCCTTTATGCTGTCAAAATGGTCGAAGTTGAGTAAGATTTTGTACAGACATACAAATCTTTGAAATTGAATTCACGTCCACAGGACAAATATGGGTTTCAAAGAAATTAAAATATACATAAAATTACCTTGTAATTGGAAGTAGTAATGTGCGTAAATTACTACATGAACAGCAAATAATTATCATATTTCGCAGTTTGAGTTAAATTATTTCATACCGATTTGACCACAATATCTGCTATGTATTCTGTGGTCAATTGACCTGGCTCTACCGCTATTATCAAGTACGAAACACTGATAATGGTGTAATAGGTACAATGTAAAATATGTCGTTATTCTGTGTGATCAGTAGCCTCATTCACGTAAAAAAAACTTCCACGACAACAAAACACTGAGTGAGATCCTATCGAGTAATCGTTCTATCAAAATGACCTTTGTGAATACGGATTTAGAACTGTTTTTCAATTGGACGACTTTTGAACGTCAGCGAGATCTTGACTGTTAAAATACGTGAATTTAGGCTACTGATTATATAAATTACTTGCGAGTCCCTAGTCACATAAAATCAAAATCAAAATTATCTTTATTTGTGTAATTAAATTAATACTTGTAAATCGTCAAATGCCATGCCCGTTTTCACCATCAATCCCTTATTTTTAAGTAACCTCTATGGTAACAAATAACAGGAATTTTGTTGTCAAAGGGGTCACTTAAAAATTAGGAATTGATGGTGAAAACGGGCATCATTCTTTTTTTGCCCTACCTAACCTACCTATAAAATATTTATCTCCGGGATAAGACGTAGATCCTCAATGTACAGGAGTTGCAATGCTGGGAACGAGAAGTGTGAGCAGTGTCATTCTTTTATTGTTAGTTATCATTCCAAAAAATTGCACTTACTTACAATATTCGATTCGATCTTTCCATTTGAATCTAATAGAATAAATGCATGAAATTTGTTGCGCAATGGAAACCCGATACATCTCCTCCATTGTATGATTATACGTGATCGAATGAAAAGTCTTTAAAAGCTATATTTCGGAGTGTATTTGTGTGTTTGTTCATCCTCCTGTCAGGCCGGCTGCAACGGAACGGATCGGTTTTTTGCAAAGCCGCGGAGTGACGGGTGCCTTTGTGCTCCCAAAAATACTGTTCACTGCGGAAACGTGATAAAGTCTTCGTTTGGCGTTGAATTTCACGTGGACAGTCGTGAGTTTAGTTTGTACCTTTAAATGACATTATAGTTTTTATTTGTTTACGTGACTCGTCGATGATTTTACTCATGTTGATGCTGTGCTTATGGCAGTAGAACAACGCTGTAATGTGGCTTCCTTGAGGGTTTTCTATAGGCTACTCTTCGGGGAATATTTCAAGGATTATATAGCCCTATTCCCTATTAAAAACTTTATAATCTTAACTTTTATATCAGCATGAAGACATGATCATACCGTTTATTCCATAGTAGCTGCACACGCAACATCTAATCGCCAAAATCCGTTTCTAATCAATCGTCAGTCAACCACGAACTATCATCTAAGTATACTGATATCATATAGAACTCTTTAATAGAGGTGAATCCACATACCGGGAAACCAGGATCTATATATTAGGTTCGAGTTTAAAGTTACCTACGTTACGTGCTATCATATACAACGTGAATGAAATAAATCCGCTCAAAAGTCCATATTTATAATAACACCAAGTAAAAAAACACATCGAATAGTAGAGCTAAAGAAATTCAAGTGTGAAATTAATCCTTTGGCACTGGTTCGCAGAAATGATGGCATAATTATGAAATAAAGCACAAGAGCTGTTTAATGGAACAACCAAATTACGTGTTGTTTCCCAGCAACGTGGAGGAAATAATGTGAAATGTTTTCATTATAAATATTCATCACTCACATTGTGCGTTTATTAAAATGGGACGAAACGTACGGGCTGAATACTGATTCGCGGTGAGTTTAACTTGCGGCTACTACTCGTGTAGGCTGTGATATCATATCACGTATCTAATTATGTTTATTAATTCTCACCAATTAAAAACAAAACAAGATACCTACCTCAATGAGCAATACGTGCTACAACTTTCATGAATTTAAAACATGCAAGTGTGAATCAAAAACAATAAGATTTTGAAATAAACTATTTCCAACTTGGTAACTTTCAGTGGGGGAAAATTTTACTATTTAATTGGCAGAAATCATTATTCTGTAAATGCAAAGTATGGTTTTACGACTAACCTGCAATAATGAAACTTTCAAAAACACCGGGAATTTCTATGAGCGTTTAAACATAGCAATACTTTTCAAATTGAAAAGGTTTTGCTTGCATAACTAATTATTTTCCTGCTAGAATACATCTCGTTTGTAATAAGAGGTACTTAGAAGTGAATGAAGGATNTAAAGGACCAAGCAACTTGTGATTATAGTGTGTGAATGGTTACGTTCACGGTTGCTTTGCCGTTAATGGCTGAAACTCTACAGTAGCATTTAACGTGTTAACGTTGTACGAGAACTAGTGTGCAACAAATAACGACATGGCTTCATTAATTAGTTTAAAATCAAATTGAAATAAACCGACGATTGTTGGAATACGAATTGTGAATTGCAGTGCTTGAAAGCTGTATAATTTAATTAAAATTTGTTTTATAATGATAGCAATGCAATGGTATTAAAACTTCATCAATTAGAGTTTGGGTTTAATTGTATTACCTGTACCTACAGTAATATGTAACTATTTCATGTTATTCATATGTAGGTAGTACTTATACTGTGCTTATACATTTAATAATATAACACGTATAAGTGTTCTGAAAGGGCATTTTTTATGCAGTACAAAGCAGGTATTTATTGGACTTTAATGATACCAGAGGTGGAATTGTGTAAAGCAATCGTAATCATTTGACAATTCATAAAGTACGATTATTCTGTCAAACGCTTTGTCTAACTGACTTTATCGTACGTTATGAACTGTCAAATGATTACGATTACTTTACACAATAATTCCACCTCTGATGATAAGTGAGATGCCTTCAATAGAGAATTTGAATTTGAATATGTGTGTTGGAAAGATTTTTGTATCCTATTTATAAACGCAAAGGTGAGAATGAACAAATAAATAAAGACTCTTTCATGTAAATACTATTGCTACAGTACTACTGAAAATTTTCAGTTAAGTGTGATCCGAGTAGAACCTATGAATCTCTACATATGATCATCATCATCATCAGTTCTACTACTACTTACTATGGGCCTCATAAGAAGGCTCAAGGTCACACAAAGGGCGATGGAGCGGGCCATGCTTGGAGTTTCCCTGCGTGATCGAATCAGAAATTGGGAGATCCGCACGAGAACCAAAGTGACCGACATAGCTCGCAGAATTGCTAAAATCAAGTGGCAGTGGGCGGGACACATAGCTCGTAGTGACGATGGCCGTTGGGGCAGAAAAGTTCTCGAGTGGCGACCACGGGCTGGAAGACGTAGCGGGGGCAGGCCTCCTACTAGGTGGACCGACGATCTGGTAAAGGTCGCGGGAAGAGCCTGGATGCGGGCAGCGCAGGACCGTGCATTGTGGAAAACCTTGGAGGAGGCCTTTGTCCAGCAGTGGACGTCATTTGGCTGAAACGAACGAACATCATCAGTTCATTTAGTCTCCACTGCAGGAGCACGACTCTCTCTAATTTACCAGAGGCAAATGGCGGATTTGGCCAACACTCCCCACGCTGGCCAGACAGTTTGGGGAGGGTCTCTACATGACCTAGAGAAAAAACCACTTTATTTATTCTTCTATTTATTTTCCAGCGCCGTAAAAGATTTATTTGTTTTTGTAGTGTATTTAATTCCCTTTTATTCGCTGATCAGGGCAGGACAGTAAACATAATGAGGCGAATGGCTCTAATTAACGCGTGTTCGGCGTGCCAATTACGGCACTCGCTTTGTTTTTCATTACAAGACTAATCTTACGTTTATTATTGCGGATAAAACGGACCTGGTCCCAAATATTTTTAGTATATTTGTATAGTCAACTAGCTGACCCGGCGAACTTTGTTCCGCCTTAATGGCAATTAATAAGCAGACTTTTTTTAATTTCGAACGGGATAAAAAGTATCCTATGTCCTTCTCCTGGTTCTAAACTACCTCCCTGACAATTTTCAGCTAAATCGGTTCAGCCGTTCTTGAGTTATAAGTGGTGTAACTAACACGACTTTCTTTTATATACTCGTATATAGATGAGTCAACAGCACATCAAACTACACATTTTTGTTGTGACGTAACCCTATTACAACTAAGTACATAAAATACCACTGTGTTTAGCATGCTTGATGCGCTATCGTGTGTATTGTATATATTCAATTTGTCTTATTTCATACTACCTAAATTTGGAGGACGACTGAGCGGTATTACTAGATACCGCTCAGTGGACCGCCTATCTATTGAAGGTCGCGGGAAGCCCCGGGATGCGGGCAGCGCAGGATCGAGCGTTCTAGACTAAAAGCTAGTGAACGCCAGACCTACGTCATTTTATAAAAGCTGAAAGTTTGTCAGCGTATGCTCCTAATATAGGATATAATGTTGGTGAATTATGAAATTTGGGTCATCATCGCTTTGGGAGCTACCCTAAAAAAACTGTCTGGCAAGGAGTTGGAACTGTCAAAACTGTCTGGCTGTTGGGAAAAATACTTCTAATTATTGCCCAAATATTACACATAAAAATCAGATTTTATGGTATAACGTAAGTCTAACTTTTACGGTGGCTTTTTCTGTATATTCAATAGACTGTAATTCTACTAACGTTATACCATTAAATATGATTTTTTTTTTAATTTAAATATGATTTTCTTGCTTTAGCTCTTACTCTATTTTTAAAGTCTTTGGGAGCGGGCTTTGTACAGAAATGGACAGCATTTGGTTGAAACGAACGAACTAGGATCTGAGTTAATTCAAATCTAATATAATTTTATTTCCATAGCCAGACTACGAGCAGTCTCCTGAAAAAACGCTCAGCTATAAATCTCCACTCAAGAATAGATTTAGACGCGTGTTCTGAAACGACGCTCAAATCTTGATTCAAACTCAGGCATTTTCAACTTCAGTGATTGGTATATTTCAATATCTGAACGGACGTAAATCCTATGATTGATCTAGGTACCTCTACATATTGAATTTGACTATCACCAGCTAAAATCTATGCTGGTTTACCAGCCTGTAACAATATTGTGATTATAACAACATCTGAATACACATTTGTTGTTGCAATTATGTTTGAATCTCCAAAATTGTATTGCACAAACACATTGCAGCAATTTAGATGATATCAACGTAGGTAATATTAGCATCTTGCATTTTTACACAACCCAATAAACGATTTTACAAAGTGAGAGTTTAAAAAGGTGTTTACAGTACCTTTCCCATAAATTGCTCTGCACACTTCTTTATTTGATAACTTGCCAGCAATCGACGAGTGAAATACGGGTATATTTTATGTGTATAGGTGGATAAAACATCGAACTAAGTTAAGAAGCACCATCAATCACCCAAAACAATGGCATAACAACGAAAGCTCCAGTTTCCAGGGGCCAATAAATAAACAATAACACTAACGTTAATCCCGGCTTCGCCTGCTAATATCGCGCCGGATTAGCCGCCTTTATTGCGAGCGGGAGAGCCGTTATTGTGGTTTTTGAAATTCGAACAAAGATGCTGACCCAACGCTCGGCCACGCGGTATTTTGCGTTTTAGTTTTTGGATTTCGAAAGTCGGCTAAATATATGACGTTTTACTTTTTAATAAANACGTAGCGTGGGCAGGCCTCCTACTAGGTGGACCGACGATCTGGTAAAGGTCGCGGGAAGAGCCTGGATGCGGGCAGCGCAGGACCGTGCATTGTGGAAAACCTTGGAGGAGGCCTTTGTCCAGCAGTGGACGTCATTTGGCTGAAACGAACGAACATCATCAGTTCATTTAGTCTCCACTGCCGGAGCACGACTCTCTCTAATTTACCAGAGGCAAATGGCGGATTTGGCCTACACTCCCCACGCTGGCCAGACAGTTTGGGGAGGGTCTCTACATGACCATAACATGATAGAGAAAAAACTACTTTATTTTCAAAAAAAAATCAAAAATCAAAAATATTTATTCAGTTTAGACCACAAGTGGCACCTATGAACGTCAATAGAAAATAATAAAAAAAGAAAAGGTAGCCCTTATGGGGCACTTTACATGTCTCCTTATCTTTTGGGCCCTACCAGCGCTTCGAGACAAACATATGGCAAGTGCTGAGAAGAAACGCCGGAACAAACTCAGTCACCACTTATTGCCAGGAATTATCTAACGGTAAGAATAGTCAAATTTAAGTATTTTTTCTTCTATTTATTTTCCAGCGCCGTAAAAGATTTATTTGTTTTTGTAGTGTATTTAATTCTCTTTTATTCGCTGATCAGGGCAGGACAGTAAACATAATGAGGCGAACGGCTCTAATTAACGCGTGTTCGGCGTGCCAAATACGGCACTCGCTTTGTTTTTCATTACAAGACTAATCTTACGTTTATTATTGCGGATAAACTTCTTAAATGAGAAGGAAAGAACCTGGTCCCAAATATTTTTAGTATATTTGTGCAGTGAATGAGTCAACAACACATCAAACTACACATTTTTGTTGTGACGTAACCCTATTACAACTAGGTACATAAAATGCCACTGTGTTTAGTTTGCTTAATGCGCTATCGTCTGTACATATAAATCTATTTTTTCTTATTTCATACTACCTAAATTTGAAGGACGGTCTAGTAATACCACTCAGTGGACCGACTACCTAGTGAAGGTCGCGGGAAGCACCTGGATGCGGGCAGCACAGAACCGGGCGTTCTGAAAGTCTTTGGGGGCGGGCTTTGTACAGAAATGGACAGCATTTGGTGGAAACCAACGAACTAGAATTCTGAGTCAACTCAAATCTAATATAATTTTATTTTCATAGCTAGACTACGACCAGTCTCCCGAAAAGACGCTCAGCTATAAATCTCCACTCAAGAATAGATTTAGACTCGTGTTCTGAAACTACGCTCAAATCTCGATTTAAACTCAGGCATATTCAACTTCAGTGATTGGTATATTTTATTCCCATGATTGATCTAGGTACCTCTATATATTGAATTTGACTATCACCAGCTAAAATCTATGCTGGTTTACCAGCCTGTAACAATATTGTGATCAACAACATGTATCTTATCCACATCTGTTGTTGCAATTATGTTTGAATCTCCAAAATTGTATGGCACAAACACATTGCAGCAATTTAGATGATATCAACGTAGGTAAGATTAGCATCTTAAATTTTACACAACCTAACAAACGATTTTACAAGGTGAGATATTTTAAAAAGGTGTTTACTACCTCCCATAAATTATTGCCCTGCACACTTCTTTATTTGATAACTTGCCAACAATCGACGAGTGAAGTACGAGTATATTTTATATGTATAAAGTAAAACGTCGAACTAAGTTAAGAAGCACCATCAATCACCCAAAACAATGGCATAACAACGAAAGCTCCAGTTTCCAGGGGCCAATAAATAAACAATAACTGTTGCGGACAGCCGCTCGGGCGTGCGGAAATAAGAAAAACCTTCGGTTAAAATGAAGATGTATTCCTGCAAAATATGCCCACAACGGCTATCAAAAAAACACCAAACTTCAGAACTAAAACAAAAGGTATCAAAAGTAATAAAAAAAGTATAAAAAACATAGACAATGTAAAAAAGAGGTTGGTCCACCAATCGGTTCCCAACATCCTCCCCTCCTGTGGCGAAGCCACACTACTCTAGGGGTGCACCGACAGGTGGATCAGCCTGGATGGAATGGGGATGAAGCACCTAGAATGAAATGGATCGGGGTCGGCTGGTATCTCTGCAGTGGGCTGTGGGCGGCTATTAACAAGAGCTTCTGTTTTTCTCGGAGCATGGCATACAAGGCAGTCTCTACGGGGCGTCATGTGCGGAGCCACTGGCGGTTGAAAGGACCAAGAAATGCCAGGGTTGGCTCCAGCTTCTGCCATGGACTTCAAAATGTTGGAAACGCCGACGAAAGCCGTCCCATTGTCGGGAAAAATCTTCAATGGAGCGCCGCGTCGTGCAATAAAACGCCTCCAACGCCATGAGCGCGCTCTGTCGATAAACTGGCCACCAGCTCCAAATGGATCGCTCTCGCAGTCAAGCAGGTGAAGAGTGTGATCCAACGTTTCTCATGCCTTCGCCCCGCTGTGATGAGAACTGGACCCATGCAATCTAGCCCCACGCAAGTAAAAGGCGTCGGTGATGCGCTAGTCTCTCCGGAAGTAGATCTCCAATGGGGGGAGACATGGCTTTCGCTTTATTAAGGCACACTGCAGGACGATGGATCGAAAAGAGGCCCGCAGATGAAGCACCCAAAAACGTTGACGGACTTCAATCATCACGAGTCTTGGTTGGGCGTGCGCAGATTTCTGGTGGTAATATCTTAACATAAGCTGTTCTATGTCGGCTATCCAGGAGCATGGGACGCTTTGTCGAAACTGGAGCTTCCGTTGTATCGATGCGACTGCGGAGTCGAGCAATGCCTTCATCGTCCATATACGGAGCGAGCTTCCAACTTCGGCTCTGCTTTTCAACTGGGGCAGACCTTTGCAGCGCCTCATATTCCTCCGGGAAGGATTCCCTCTGGCAACTCCTGAATATATGTTGCTCAGCCCTCAGCAAGTCCTCGGCTTCAAAAGGTTTCAAAAGTTTCACGAAATGACAAGGTGAGGATGGACGTCGTGAATGATGATTTAAAATATTATCCAAACGAGTCGAAATTAATTTTGAATTTATTCGATTTCTAAGAATTTTGATAAATTGGTGCGCACGGGCAGTAGCGCGCACAAATCTCAGCCAAACAGAAAAAACGCGTCGAATCTGATACGACCGGGATAGACGTATCTACCGTTACATGAATGCTATCAACGTTATTAAATTCTCGAAAGCATTCTTTACTTAGAGATGACGAATGNCCAAAAAAACTTTTGTCATAAATATTACTCAAGCGCTTCACTGCCTTTATGACATACAAACTTTGCTCGTCTAGAATTTTGTGTCATGTTGTATCATTTTTGTATACTTTCATACAAATGTTTACACAACAAAATTCTTATACCTACCTTACATTTCATTCCGCACGTGTTAATAAGCCAATACAAATACTACGTAACACTGTTCGCCTCTTATTGGTGGAAACATATTGCAAATACTCGCTGGCATTGGTGCAAACTTTATTGCTGGTTCTAGAATGTTCTGTGAGATTAAAAATATGAAACGTCTTTGATTGTAATTGGATTTCAGATTGGTCACAAGGTACCTACAACTCGGATCTTACTTCGAACATAAAGAATATCGACCATGTTGTTTTCTGAGTTCTTTAACGGGTTCAGAAAGTTGAAAGAAAACTTTAGAGTTAGACATGGAAATATGGTTCAAAATATAGTGGAAATTTTGATTGTATTGTACATTGTATTCTAAAAGAATAAAAGAAAAAAAATGCGTGAAGAATACAATACGGCGAAAACGCATACAAACATTACTATGAACAATACTCGCAACTAACACGAAGCAGTCTCAACATTTGTATTGCAAAAAATAGTGCATATTACAAACTACTGAAGACCCCAGTGTTTTACTTGATGTTCCGTCGTTTATACCTTTGCTACTAGTACTAATTTTGAGGTCATGTTGGCACTCTTCTATACATAGAGGCTTAGCACTAAAAAGTCGAAGAACTCCTTCTCATTTTCATGGTTATTTTATTCGTTCAATATGGAAATGCGCACTGGATCAACCTTCCCTATCAGCAAAAGAAACTGTACCTTTTTTTCAGCATCACTCGTAATTTCCAAATGGAGTCCCTTTGAGCGATACCAATATAATATGAACCGCGTTATCAGTGCCACTGATAGTCTTATATCAATTGAATAGGGTTGAGGATTGTACAAATATTGAAGTACTAAATCATACAGAGTAATATTCGGAGAACTGGAATGTCCTTTGATTCGGTATAAATATTTATGTCGTCTTGACTGAAATTAGGTCGTAATATTTACGCATTTCATTTTATGTCAAAGATTTATCTACTGCGTGTTATTTTAAGGTCCAATAATTTCTTTGAAGAGTCCCAAGTCCCAAGCTCATCGGATGAACATTTTATTGCAGAATAATAATAAATAAATAAAATATCCTTGGACATTTTATACTGCGCTTCTAGTCCCAAACTAAGCAAAGCTTGTACTATGGGTACTAGACAACGGATTTTTTTTTATAAATAGCATTTATAACAACAGACGTAATCCGTGCCCATAAATTGTGTTACATAGAAATAAACTAAACGTGCCACATTTGGAACAAAACAGAATTCAAACACGATATTAAACATTTTAGGGTTACCGTGCTACCTTTTAACAAGAATATAGTCCAGTGGTTTATCTCAAAACATCGGCCCACTAATATAGTAAACCACTTAATACAAATACTTAACAAAAACCGCGGGCAAACATCGCCTAAACTCGAGGGCTTCGTAGTTAGGGCGCTTGATCCGCCCGCATTAGGCGCGGATCCGCAGGGCTACCGCGCGAGCCCTTTTTAGTTTAAACTAAAAGGGCGTAGGTACTATATCCTAACCATAATTATGATCTAGTACCTACTTGGATCAGATCTACAATCGTTTCAGCCGAATGACGTCCACTGCTGGACAAAGGCCTCCCCCAAAGATTTCCACAAAGACCGGTCCTGCGCCGTCATCAATACAAAGTTATAAATCTTCACGAAATTTTAAACACGAAAATTAGTAATGCAAAAAGTATGGATTTCCGTGTTACAATGTTATAGCGTAAGTATTTACGCGAAAGAAATCACGGGAATAAAATGGTAATTTTATTTAATTAAAACGCTAAGCATTGTCAAATACGAAACAAACCTAAGCACAACCGTCCAATCAAGAATGAAATACATATACGATAAATGTACATTGATATCTAATTAAATCTATAAGAAGATTCTAATATTCCAACTAAACGTAAACTTTTATTATGCTATACTGGAAAAGATTAAAAGCTTCCTATTAATCAATCTAGTTAATATACAAAAGTCAAAACGGCAGCGGTCCCGGAAAACGGTTTCCAAAGCGCTCCAATGCAGAAAGTCTTACAAAGCCAAACAAGTCTCGTATGCAGTTTTTTCCGGATTAGACTGCAAAAATCAGGATGAAACTGGATTGCGGTAGCCCTGTCCGCGGACGACGCCATTGCGGTTGCCTTTTAGTGTTCATTCGACGAATAGTTTGATAGTAACTAGAAAGTTGTGGTTTTTGCGCCGCCGGATTTTCGTAATACATAGCAATATTAGTAAGTTTGTTGACATCGTAACATAGCGGGGTTTTATCAATAGTCGTAAATAACACTAAGTAAGTAAAATAAAATAAAATAAAATAAAATAAAATAAAATAATAAAATATCAGACACGGTTCTAATTAATTCTACAGTAGGTAGGATTAATTTGTGATTTGCTAAAAGCTTTTGATTGCGTGTATACCAAGAGAGTTTTTGATGATGGATGTGGTCTCCTAAAAGGCTTAGGAAGACTGATTGATTTATACATTTTATGTCTATAATCAGATAGAGTGAATAAAGTAAACATCTGTAATTCCTTTAGGAGTCTCATTACTCATAGGTTGGGTGTGCCCCAGGGCTCTATATTAGGTCCTCTTTTATTTTTTGTCCATATAAATGACCTTTTTGTCATCATTGAAGTTGTGAATGATATAGTAGTTTTCGCTGATCATAATTTTTAGTTTTCAAAAATTCATGCGTAGCAACTATCCGTAACCACATCACAAAAAGCAATTATAACTTGATGTAATGCTGATAAAAACCACAAACACGAGTTCTATAGTTCCAATCACACACACGCAGCATGATCAAACGTCCCTAATATAATAGATCAGTACAACGCAATAACTGGCAACCACGGTACCCTTGTCACAGCCATCGGACGTTACCTGTCATACACGATTTCCTACGCACGGGCGACGGACGCATCCGCGCGTAACTTCGATAGACTTGGAAGTAACGTTTGATTCGAATAAGCGTATTTTAGTGGAGGCCGTGACATTTTCTATCACTTGCTCACAGACTTTCCCAGGAGATGGCTACTTTTTCAGAACTAAAAGCTAGTAAGTGAATAACAAAGCAAGCAAAGATATACTCGTAAACACTCAATAACTCAAACTACTAGCTTGGTTAGAATTTATTTTCATTTATTGTTATGTCACTGAGATTATTCAAAAGAATCAATACCGTAACACAGTTTTCATATACGACATGATACAATACTTTTCAACGAGTACAAAATAATTGAACCATATGAATACTGAAAACCACAGAAAGTAATTACAATTCATAATCCCCGCTTTCCCATCTTAAACTCGCCTCGAGCACAGAGCTATCGGCACGCTATATTTCTTTTTAATTTCATTTCTCGGCGCTACATATTACGAGCCTCTCGCAGACCCACGTGAAACGGAACGTAGGCGTCGGCGGAGGGGGCGCTCGGATCGCCAGGGGGTTGGCCGGGCGTGCCCCCCTTAAAGGGGGTGGGGGTAACATGAATGGGGCATGGTGGGGCAACACCACGTGCACGCNGTGCACAATGTGGTTTCATGTCTGGACGCACCGCTGCGCGCTTATTTTTTAATGGCGTCGTTTTTAATGATCCGATGGACGTTAACACAAATTAGGGGTCTGCGGTATCGCAAGCAAATGGCGGGTTCGAGATTTGGCTGATTGCGTATCTAAATGGGCGGTACTGATTCCAATGTTTTCATTACACAAAGCAAACGGTATGTAGAGATAACTTTGTAAAGGGCAGCGAAACAATTGTCTTTTCAGTCCGCTTGAATGTGAACATTAGGATTATCTAGGTTACAATCTCTCGCTCTCAGTCGGGTGGTTTTAGTTAATGCTTCTTTTATTTTTCAGTAGTTAATACTCGTATAGCTCTCTGTATCTAACTTTGATCAATTAACTGGAGCAGTCATTACTGTCCATCGATTTTAGGTCAGAAGGCTTCACGTGTCTAATTGCTCGCATTGCGAACTCTCGCAACGCTGATTTTGAGGTTAATTAACGAAACAGGGCCAAGCGCTGACACAGAAATAAAATTAAATAAGTTGTCCTAATGAAATGGAATCGAAATCAAAGGAAATCAAGTCAATGTTATTATTTTACCTATTTATAAATAAACAGTGGAGAATTTGCAGGGTTTCTTGGCTTTCTACAAATATCAAATTAACAAACAATACGTTTCACAAAATTACATCTGAATATCAAAACGTTCATTATAGTTCATTCAACTTATGATGGTGATTTAGACAGATAAAACGTTTCGTTTTATGATTCTAACTTTCTACGAATAAAAATATTGAGTTGTAAAAATCAATTACTTTTGTGTGTTTTCATCCTTCCAAAATATCAATCACTAATCTTTCTCAATTAACCTAAACAAGAATTTCTAATTATTTATTAGTTTATTATTTAGAAAAAATTGTGAAAAAATTTGAAATGAATTGCTTCTGCGTTAGTCGGAACTTTTGCTCATAGGGATGGGACATAAACAATCGCAATAAATCAGTAATCGGCATGGTGGTCATCTTAAAATCGAATCACGATTATTATCTCAGGCAGGTCAAAGCTAAGTCAGTACGTGTGCGTTTGCCTTTGATGACGGTTTTGTTTTATGCGATTTCTCCACGTATTGTTTGTTATTGTTATTTTGATGTTTTATTGAATAAAATGCATATATTTAATTCTTTGTGATTTATTTTGTACCACTAAGAATATTTACGTTTATTCCATTTCCAGATAGTTCAAATTCATAGATATAATTTTGATCAAGATTAAAAATCAAACAAATAAAAGGCGATTAGATTTCTATAGAAAATATTCTCGATTCTAAAAAATATCGATTAGGTTTATAAGGAGCGCCTCACTAAATAGAACTGTCATAATCACCATCTTACGCTGAATGGACTATAATAATTATTTACCGACATATGCGCACGATTATTTATGCTATATGTTATTTTATTTTGTACTTGCGTCGAATAAATACCTACTTTTTGGTTAGCCTTTTAGCTTTTTGAATAACCTTGGGAACATTAGCCCCTCGTCTTAAAATCTTGGGAACATAAAATACATCACGCGTCCACTGTTCAATCGATCATTATATTGCGTAATTTAAGAATTTGATGGACTCAAACAAAACCAATGATTATGTTTGTTTTCGCAATAATTGCCTGCCAATGGAGGCGGAGATCCTTTGTAAACAGACGAATGGATAACCATAATATACGGAACCCAACAACAATCAAAATGGCGCGTATTAGGCGCTAAATACAGGGTGTTAGACAAAAGATTAATACTTTATTTTATTCATCATTTGTCTAACACCCTGTATTTAGCGCCTAAAACTGAAATATTTCAAATAATGTGCTTTCCAGTAGTTTCTACATGGTATCATACATAGTCTGTACAATAACATTATTCCAAAAATATAGGACACGTACATGTATGTGCGAGTAACATAAATCGCTAAAGTAATTGATAATTATATTTTTTAAAGATTATTAGTATTTTTATTACACAAATCAAATAGTCCCGTTAGCCCCACGTATTTAGCTAAAATATGCTTGTATCACGAGTGAGCTAACCACAATAGTCGAGCGGCGGCGGGGACCGAACCCGCGTTCCCCGGATCACGAGTCGGCCCCTACACCGTTCGGCTATCGTGGCTTAAATTGAATTGAATTGATAAATTCATAAAGTAAAATAACTCTAAAGTCACGAAACGAAACTACGAAAACAAATCTATATTAAAGACTGTAATTTGAGGTAAAAGACAATTTTATTAGCATACTAAATTGTATGTTTGAAGGTGTTGTTTTTAAATTATCTCTTACACCCTGTATGGTATGAATTCGAACGAAAACATCTACTGGTATATTCGGTTTGTAGACTAATTGGATGAAGCGAACCGATTGCTTTTTGTGGTTCATTAATTTGTATTATCATAATTGATTTTTTTGCCCTAGATGGACGTTAATGATATTAAAACCACACGTTGAATATTTTAAGTGATTTTACTTTAAAATTATCATTCGACTTATTCACTGATACGTATTAAACGATTTACATTATCCTACAAAGAAAAGGAATCCTTCTTTAGCCTCCTCCTCTCCTATCATGATTGGGTAGCCTTAAACGGTGACTAAAATGTACTACAGTAGTAGTAGAACTTGACTATTATATAAACACTACTACAATGTACTACTACATGTTTATTTTGCGGTAGTATTTTTATATGATTGTTTTAAATATCAACCAACATTTACTTACAGTAAAACCTAACTAGTTAACAGTCGAGAGCACAAACGATTCTTCAATTGGCTTAAAACTCCAGAATATTCTAAAACCATTGAAATGTTCTATCATTAAGAAATGTCTTCGACACCCAACGCACCCAGATAATAGGTTAGCTGTAACCTTCGAATATTAAATCAGGCTTTCAATTAATCGAGGTACGTAGAGCGAATCTGTGGAAGCAACAGCGCGAAGGGCGGGCGGCGTTGCCATGCCAACCGCCCGCCCGGGCCAGGGGTGGCGAACTCGGAGAATAAACACTGAAAGGCACTCTTGATACCAAATCGAATGTTTTTCCACTGAACAATAACTCTTCCATTTGTATTTGTTGGGGAACATTTAATTTGTAATCGATTGACGATGCCGAATTTAAACTTTGTTGTTAGGGACTTTCCAAAATATTTAACGTTGATTTCGGCAACGCCGATCTGTAGGTATGTTCTGTTATTTTAGTACAACGTAGAAGCATGTTGTACTACAATAACAGAACATTGCTCATATGTAGAACAACTTTTTATAAAGAAACAAATGAAGCTTAGCATGTTAGATTCAGGAATATTAGCACTTTATATCACAAACAAGTACTAATTTACTCGTACAATATTTATGTTACCGTAAAATTGTGAATTCCGTCAGATTATAATCTGACGTAGTTAAATTACAATCTAACCTAACTTAACCCACTGTTAGTTTACAATCTAACGCGATATATTATAAACTGACAGAGTTCACAATTTCACGTTGACATTTATAAAACATCTGTCAACAAAAAAGTGTAAAAAAGCTGTAGACTTTTGTCTAAATCTATACCTTAGCTAAGCTGCAACATGTGTCAACCCTAGCCACCTCGATTTTTGCCCCAGTTAGAAGGGCGATTGGAAGGGCTCGACTCAAATAACTAAGTTGACCCTTTTAGTGTGTGCCGCCATTTGAAGCTGATGTATGCGACTCGATACCTCACCTTTGATTGGAAAATGAAGAATGAATGTGAATGCTCCGGATTACTGGAAATTGGGTTTCGAAGACGAATGTTGGGGTTACTTGATAAAAGCTGGTTGAAGGCGATGGTAAGTAGGCTATTATGGTCCTAGGAAATTAAGCGTCATGTGACCTGCGTACGTGAGCTTGAAACCAAAACGTATCGAGTTAATAGTCTTATGGATATCATCATCATCCTTTCAGCCATAGGACGTCCACTGCTGAACATAATAATATAGGCCACGTATGGATATAATTGCACATTTTACACACTGCGCCTCTAGTCCCAAACTAAGCAAAGCATGCTATGGGTACTAGAAAAAAGTAAACTTTTAGCTCAGCACTTTCTTGTTCAATAATATGTGCATTCATTTCATTGTTTTACTAAATTGGCTCTGTTAACAAGTGATGATTGGTCAACTGTAAAAAATAATCTTCGAAGACACTAATTATGTTTCCGTCGTGAATGAGGTCTTTCTAATTAGCCGACTTCAAAGATAATACTTTAAGTGGAGGACGGGCGTTGGTCCCTTTGTTCATTAAAGAAATACATTTTCGGCTGTTTCCAATTTAAATACGAGTATTATACTGAAGACTTGAATGATTCTGAATATCCGTTAGGAAAGTTACGACGGTTCTAAAAGCTAGATCAAGAACAAAGTTTGTACTTGAAGCTAGTCTTAAACCGAGAACGGAACTGTTACTTTAGCTCAGTTCACACAGCTTAGGTAATTTTTCACACTAGTATGCAGACCGCAAACTACTCGTATTAACTTACTAACTTTACTGGCTGTCTTAGCTTAGTTTCGGTAAAGCTTACGAATTGCTAGAGTTTAAGAGTGTTAAAGAAGCTGTCGGCTTAAATGACTGGATCCGTTAAAAACATAAGCACAACCCAATGAAGAGCCTCCTTTTTGAAGTCGTTCAAAAAGGTGAAATAAAATCAGTCCAAAACCTCCTTCAGTAACGGTAAACATGAGTTATTACAGCTGGATTTGTATGTAATCTTTTCATAGGACGAAATTGAGAATTCACAGTCTACTATGAAAGGTCTCCTTGGGAAACAAAAATGAACTGTCAAAAGTGTGAGCTGGGAATAACGCGCGGTCCGCTGGGGTTGCTAATTGGCTGAACCTGTGGCAATCACAATCTTTCATACACGGGCACAGCATAGAGTACATACAGAGTAAATACAAATGAGTAGGTCATCTTCATAGAAACGCCCGAGCGCGGTTTGTATGTGGGCGCGCCAATACGTATGCGGCGCGCACGCACACACTGACAAAATTTAGCGTTGATTAGCGGTGAGTTGCCCCGAATTTTGTCAGTGTGTGCGTGCGCGCCGCATACGTATTGGCGCGCGCTCACATACAAACCGCGCTCGGTGCGTTTCTATGAAGATGACCTACTCATTTGTATTTACTCTGGTACATACGACTAGCAGAACTACCTTTAACATGACCTGATTGTCGAGTAATGAAGGAAACTTATGTCGAAATAATAATAATGTATGTATTAAGTAGCATACGACAACCTAACGGTGACTTGTTGGACTGCCCATTCGAGAATCATTCCCATCAACCACTGAATATTGTGGTGAACCTACTCCTCAAGAATAGATTAGGCTTAGGCTTGAAGATTAGTAAGTAATTAATGCATCATGTCAATAAAATCTTAGAGTAGGCGCACAACGTTGATTTTTAGTTGGCCGATAGTTGTGCCCGATTTTAATTTGTATGAAGAATCGGCCAAATCGAATAGGCGTAGTGTGCGCACTCCCATACATGCCCATACTGATCAACTGCCCGACTAAACTATCGGCCGACGAAAAATCAACGGTGTGCGCCTACTCTTACCCATCACCTAATCACATAATATCAGATCCTAATATACATCACGTGCGGAAAAATGTAGACCCAGTTTAATTTTTCATTTCCATTTGCCTTGTCAAATCAATGTTCCATTGACTGACCCATCTTTTTTCAGGCTCGTTTGTTCAGCTCATACAGAATGCAATCCACTTGAGCACACAAAGGCGAGGGTTAATGAAATGTCATATCCTTGCCAAAAGTGTCAGCCATACAACGCGCGGGCCGCCCGGGTTGCAAATTGGTTAAACCTGGGCGATCGCTGCAAAGCAATTATACGCGGCGCAGCGCAGCTCAGACTGGCCCGGTAATGGCTAGTAGGGTTGCTATTTATGTGCCATTATAGATCAGGCAAGCATTTGTTTAAAAACAGATAAAAAATCCCGCTAAATAAATAAATACATGTAGGTGCTTCAGAACGGTTGATGATTTGAGATATTTTTTATTTGTATTTTGTTTATAAGAACACATTTAGTCCAAAGAACCAGAGGTGGTGCGATGCCCTATAGCAGGAAAACTAACACAGAAATCGTTTATTATTAACCGATAATGCTTGTTAATTCCACAATTTATCCACATTATCTTTATTCCAAAATAAAAAATATTTCATCACAAATGTCAAATCAATACTTGATTTCAGCCATCACTTTTTTGCATATGATTGACGACCCTACTAGCGGCCATTTTGATTTTGTTTCCATTTTGTCTTTGATCAACGGAGGCAAGAACTAATCGCGATAGCTTTATGAAACTTTTTGGTCGGTCGAGCGGGATAGAGCTGCATTTGTTTTGATTAAAGTGTGCGGCTGACAGCCGATTGAAGAAGGTTTAACTTGCTCTCGTGTGGTATTGATTGGCGAGCCGAGCAGGTCTGAAATACATACAGCATTTTATAGTACAAAAAGTATAAATGAAAAATTGTTTTTTATAGGTAAGTCACTTTTCGGAATCTAGCATTTTAGAAGACTTTGAAGAAAAACTCTTTGATAGGTAATTGTAAATTATCCCATATTTAGGATAACATTATGCGTACAAAGTTTTTACTAGGATAAAATGCATAAACAACAAATGTTGCAGTTATAATTAACCCATCAAACCACAAGCGGTCGCATATGACCGCGTAATAATTGTCTCGATTCACGGGGCTTGAAGGAATGAAATGAAAGGAGTAAAATAATAAAAAAATATCCAACTCGTTATTTTTATGTTCGTAAACAGTAATTTTAATAGTCAAGTCTTTTATGTGTGCTATTTTTAGCCACTCTGTATAAACAACGATAAATTTGCATCTTTTTATTAAGCTTGCATCGAGTTTTATTAACCGAACCGAAATTCGCACAAACATTAACTTTTAACCAACTTCATGAACCCAACACTATCATACATTCAAGTCGACTTGCTGCAAGAGTAAAAACCGGAAATAATTTCTAAACGCTGCGAAATCGCGATATGTATCATGAACGCTTAGCTAAAGTTCGTTTGGGGATTTGCATGCAGGCGTTAATGGCTGTAGAAACGCTTCGCTAGAGTTTAATCGGTTGCCCTGGCGCCGCACCTACATAGGTAGTTTAGTTAGGAACGAGGGTAAATAAACTATCTCACAAGTTCAGGGATGATGAATATAATTTAATGACATAGATACGAGTACATACATAATTAAAACGATATAAAACATTAAACTTCTCTCTCTGCTCTCTGATTAACAGCTTTAATAAGATAACAATGCATCGTGGTTATAAATACGCAATTCTTTCTAATAATTTGAATACTTTTATCGACTTAAGGTATCGAGTATTTAAAGTTTTTGTCATTTTAATTATTATAATGAAGAAATAATATCTCATCGCGCATGTAATACCTAAGTAACTGAGAAAATGATTGTAGAAAGTCAAAGATAGATTTGAGTAAGAAAAACATTGCTTATTCAGGTGAAAAAATTGTGTTTTTTTATTTGCAATCTCTTAAACAAAAAATCCTGTATATTTTTATTATTTGCAACACTTAAATAAAAGTCCGTATTACACTGGGAGCGACAGCACGTTTATTTCCATCTTCAAAACCTCGCACACCTAGCTCTAAAAATTTAGTGCAGGTAAAATAAAACCATTTGGTCAGGTTCGCCGACACCGAGCCACCTGTTGAAAATATTTTTACATCTTTTTGCGCCATCTCCCGACGCCTTAAAGGCCTGATTCTGATAGTTCGACAAAAGTAATTTGACGAGCTGGCAGCTTTTTACGAAAGGAAATGCTTTACGGCTGGCGTCATTGTGACTTACTGATGTGGTATTGTGAACGGTTTAATAGCGTTACTTCAGGCACTAAACACTTTTATCGTACATGGTTCAAAACCTGTAGAAATCGATAAAATTTTATACGGCTTGTCATCATTCATCACATCACATTCACATGACGTCCACTGCTGAACATAATTGAATTCCAAGTCGCACTATTGGTAGCGGCCTGCATCCAGAACCTTTCTGCTACCTTTATCAGGTCGTCGGGCAGGCAGGATCGACAATCTTGTGTGTAAATAACAAAAAATAATTTCTCTGGCTGACACACGATCTTCTTGCGCCATCTTCCGACGCCTTAAAGGTTCTGATTCTGATAGTTCGACAAAAGCAATTTGAGGAGCTGGCAGCATTTTGCGAAAGGAAATGCTTTACTTCAAGCGTCATTGTGACTGACGTGGTATTGTGAACGGTTTAATAGCGTTACTTCAGACACTTAACACTTTTATCGTACATGGTTCAAAACGTGTAGAAATCGACAAAATATAAAACTTGTCTAACTAAAATACAACTTGTCTGTAAATAACAAAAATTAATTTCTCTGGCTGACACACGATCTTTTTGCGCCATCTTCGGACGCCTTATAGGTTCTGATTTTGATAGGTCGACAAAAGTAATTTGAGGAGCTGGCAGCTTTTTGCCAAAGGAAATGCTTTACGGCTGGCGTCATTGTGACTTACTGACGTATTGTGAACGGTTTAATAGCGTATTTACCACGGACACTTAACAAATCGTGCAGAATGGGTCGAAAATTACCACTCACTATTACCTACAAGACCTACATAAGCACGAGACGACAAAAATGCAGACATTAATAAATATAATAATAGGCACTAATTTAACAGAATTATGTTTATTGAGGATTTAAACAAAACGTTTATTTCAATCCTTTCCTTCAGCTACAACAACATACAAACAATAACATTTGTACACACACTACAACTACAATAACTACAATAGTGACGAAAATTAATTTTTCGAGCTGGCCTACGTTCTCATCAATAATAATCAAAAGGGCCAATAATCACGCGACATGCTAAAATACACAAAGCAACGCTTTCGAATTAGCGTAGTTAACAAGTGGAATGCTAAATGCGTTGAGCACAACAAACTGTAATTACGGCGAGCGAGCGTGCGAGCTAACGAGCGAAGCCGCGGGCGAGTAATTATATCACCGCACTGGCGACGAGTGGCGAGCTAAAGTCAAATGTTTTCATTATGCCTATAAGTCCCGCGAATCGAGACATAATAGATAATCATCGATTGTTACGCGGTCATATAAAGTAAAATAAAATTAAAATAAAATATGCGACAGCTCGAGGAGTGATGGGTTAGATTCGAAACCTTGAAACTGGGAACCATGGTTAAAATATTTCAGTGTCTAAATTTTTTTTTTATTGTGTTGATGTACATACTATACCAAACACCTAGTAGCCTCAAAGTTAACTTAGCTTTCTGATAGAGCAGTGAAACAACGAATAATAATTTAAATAAACTTGTTTTGTTCAAGAAAATCATAACATTCACCTCAAATTGATAAGATAACATCCAACTTATCGCACAACATTCAAATAGAGTTTGCAATTTGATGTCATAACAATATTATAGGATATTATTTTCCTTTATAAAGGAGTTGAATTGTGGCTAATATTACCGAAGAAAAGGAAGGTTCAACGTGTTCCTGCAAAGTGTGGAGTTGACACACTAATTATTTTCCTGCCAGCTAATAACACTCCGCTTTAGCTGATTATGGCACTCGTTAAGTGAGGCAAAAACAAAAAACACAATTAGTGACAGTGAGTAAAGCAAAAATAAATTCAACGAACAAAAAATGCCAAGGAAAAATATTAGACGAGGAATATCAAAGATAACAGAAAAACAAGTTGCCATTTGAACTATGAAAATCAGAAACACTTGCGCATTGAAAAAGCAATCTAGCACTTTAATGTAAGCTTTTGAGAGATCACGACTGCAATTGAAACGAGGATCAAAAGAAACAACCGTTGAAATGTGGAAAAAAAGTCCCACCCTGGAAATGACAAAAGCCAACTATTGCTAGCTAACTCGTAGACGCTACGACGCGACGTAGCGGTTAAACCGGGAATAATATTACGTCGTAACAGAATGAAATCTAATGTTAGACAGAGATAGTCACATAAAAGACACAGGGATGAAGGGAATGAAAAATCATAAAACGACCACGTACAGTGATACTCGACTTTCGTAGCACTGCTCGTAGTCGTAGCATACGCCGAGGGCTGCCGTAGCGCTACGAGAATACTAATAATGTTTTTAACCGCATACACGGCGTTATATTTTTATGCGCGCTTATAATATTTTTGTAGAGGGAAGGTAAACGTGCCAATTACATGAACGTGCCTAATAATGGCCACGTGTAAAGATTCATAGGAAAATACCACGAACTTCAGGGACACGGGAAAAATAACAGGCTGCCATTACGTGCTCGTTATCATTTGACTGCCTATTCCAGCAGTTACATTCATACCATACCAGTGATATTCATACAGTTAGGGATGCAAAGACACTGTTAGGTAGTGCTATCCAGATTTTCTTTTTACATTCTACAAACATTTATTGACTATAAGAAGCATATTATTACATTAGTTGTAAATTTAGATTTGAATGTGCACAATGAACATTGTAGGTAACAGCGTTTATTAATTTGCGATATGTAGACATAAGTTCTCTCGATCCATACCACACATTCCTCTCAAATTGCTACACACCCACACCACGATGGACGGAGGCAGCGAGCCCCGTTGACAGCGCTTGTCATCGCTCACACCCCCCACCCCGTGTTGTTTTTCCACCTCTTTTTATTTTACACAGACGAGTTAGCGTCACGTGGTTGGGCTGGCTGGATAGAATATTTTTAAAAGTAAAAATATTAGCCTGCGATACTGGCCAGATATGGGTTACATGACACATGTAACTTTTTTATTATTTTTAAAGCATTTGATCTTTTAATTTCGTTTTTAAATAGCCAGCTTAAATAATGATAATTTTATGTAAAAAAATCCTTGCAAATTTTATGAATCTCAAAATCCTTTTCTCGGCATTCTTATGCAGATCAAATGTGACTCATACATGACAAATACATACATGGGTCGTGTTTTGATCCAAGCTCCATTAACTCAAAATAATGTAAGATAAACGTCCATTGTAAATCTAAATAAAAGCTTGCTTTACCGAAAATGCTTTCATAAATTCTCCTTTATCGGCATTTGAGGTTGTCATCCGACTGCATCACAATGGCCGCCGCCCACGCGTGTTAACATTCATCGTCCGAGCGAAATAAATTCCAATATTGGGTTCCGTGCACACAGAATGGAACATAAGACACTTCTCCCAATAAGTGTTTCTATTTTAAAGAAACATTCTACAATAACTCATCCTACAAACTTTCAAGAAGAGAGCGAATTTACATCTAAACGGCCCTGGGGCTTGCAGGTGTCTATGGGCAACGATAATCATTGATCCGTCTTCTCGTTTGCCTCCTGTCCCATAAAAAATCAACTGAACAGGTCAACTCGTATCTGATCTCGAGTCTCGTGTTTGAAACCTTTACGAGCTATGTGAGAAAGAAATAGATCTACAATTCCTTACAATTTAGAGTTTACGCAGTTTAGATGAGCCATTAAATAATATTACGCCAAAATTACACCCACGATATTCGATATCGTGGGAAATGTACAGTTCATTGATCTGAGATGACTTAATTTATCAGTGACTCAACCCGAGTTAAGTAGAAAAGTCACTTAACGTTTGGATTCTCACACTTAACTAACATTTGACCAAGCTAAGTTTGAAAACCAGTNTATCATTTTACTGCCTATTCCAGCAGTTACATTCATACCATACCAGTGATATTCATACAGTTGGGGATGCGAATACGCTGTTAGGTAGTACTATCCAGATATTATTTTCACATTTTACAAACATTTATTGACTATAAGTATTAAGAGTTTCACTTCGTTTAGANAAACCAGTACTAAGCTGTTGTGAAAAATGGAGTTCATATTTTATGTAAGTAGGTACTTACCTAATGTAATTTTGACATTTTTGTATTATCTTCAAGTCAGTGGGTACTCTTACAAACGTAACCAAACCTATTTTGATTAACGCCCGTTTTCACAAACGATGCTTGCTTAAGTGAAGCACCAACTCGAACGCACAGCGTTGAATAAAACTCTGTGATTGCTTCGTGTGTCACCCTGTGCGTGAACGCGCACTGTGAGACCACATAGTAATGTTTGTAAATACGGACGTAAAGTACGTAGGATAGAAAAATATTAATCGTATGCAAAATCGCGAGCAACAGCTAGCAAATTCATGACCCTAAACGGTGTCATTCATATCGTCCGTTCACCGTCCACCGTCACCATTCAGCTAACGAAGATTAATGACGCCAATCCGTCTTGCCACGAATGCGTTTATGACTGGTCCGCCTACATTTTTTGGGCTTCTTTGAACACAAAAAGATAGTTTATCTTTTTGGGACCTATAAACGTGAATCGATAAACGATTCCTGTGTCGTGAAATACTCGTAAAAAATGATTTTGTATGTGGCGAGAGCGAAAACCATCTCGAAGTCGACACACGTCTTGTTAAACTGAAATTGAATGAGTACATACGGTACAGTATCTACGTAGTTGATTTTTCGATTATTACACAACATCCTCTATACTCTACTAACGTATAGGCTATAAGAAATGAGAGCATCTTCGTGTCAGGATAGCAAGTTAAGCAGACCTTTAAATACGAATGACGTAAATTATATTGGTTTACTAACACCAACTCTGAATAAGGAATGATCCAAATACACTGATCCAAGTATGACATCACCGACATGAACTCACGATCCCAGCACTAACGAAACAACTGCTAAGAAATTGAATCAGTAAAAAAATGATAACAAAATCAATACCAGCTTCTATCGTACTACCTTCGTACACTAAAGTTATCGGAGTTAATAAATACTGAACGTATCCTTCCATCGCATAGCTCGACGCACAAAAGACCCGAACAAAGAATGAGCTGAGCTGAGCGAGCGATACGAGATATGCAAAGCGCCTGAGTTGGCCGATAAGATTTAAAAATGGCCGCCGCCAGCGTGATTGATCGCCCGAAATGGGGTGCGAATCGACTGCTTAAAAAAGTGATACTTAAGATACATAAAGTGTGTGCCGAAGTTTTTATCGGCATAATCGAACTAGGAGATTAGCTGTGACATCTACCGAGATTTTTTTGCATTCGGGGTGAAAATTATATTCACACATCTTGGTAAAGACTGGCGATTGAACAGCAATTGTCAAAAAAGAAATCAGTTTTTTTTTAAGATTATTAGTAATTTATTATTACACAAATTATTTATAGTCCTGTTAGCCACTCGGACTAAGCTAAATATGCTTGTGTCACGACTGAGCTCACCACAATAGTCGAGCGGCGGCGGGGACCGACCCGCGTTCCCCGGATCACGAGTCGGCCAGTCCGACCCCTTCACCGTTCGACTATCGTGGCTTTTTACTAAGAAGAAATGGAAAAGCCCTTGACAAAATGGAGTTCTACGTGAGTACCCGAATTCATTCAACCTAAAAGTTTTCAAGTAAACGGATAAGCATCTTCGTACAAGGCACGGCGCTCTTAGATCGCTTCTGATTCTGCAACCGTCCACCAACTGAATAGAATAGAATAGAATAGAATAGAATAGAATAGAATAGAATATAATAGAATAGAATAATTGTTTATTTGCATAAAACATGGTATACAGTTGTTACAGCTATAAAATAAGTCCACATGTTTTGCTACATCAAGAAGCATGCAAGTTTGAATACCTATTAATACATAAAAAAGAAACAATGTCATTATAATTATATCAATTTTCAACAGTACAGTACAGTTTTACAATAATAAATGTCCAATAAATTATTAATTATGTCAGCTATGTCAAAAATTACATTTATACATATTTGAATGTCAAGAAATCCTTTATTTCATAAAAACTATAGTTCATAAGCCACCTGTGTAGTCTATTTTTAAACAGATTTATATTAAGATCTTTTATTTCTTGATACACTGATACTGAGATTACATTTTCCAATTTTTCAGAGCACCTAAAATAATGTTGGACGGTTTTAGGCTAATAAGTGATGACTATTAACCGCGATCAAAAAACAAAAGGAACAGACAGAGGGCGTGGTCACAAACAACTCAGCGCCTCATCGGCTTTGTTATAAGGTGGACAATGGACGACCAATAATAAAATGCAAAGAAACAAATAAAACTTTTAGAAAATGGGCCAAGACTTGTAATTATAATTTTGTGATTCAATTGTGGATAAAAACTGTTTAGAAAACCGTTAAGGAAAACCAAAGTACTCCTCACGGTATAGAAGGTAAACATTCGGCACGAATAATCCGCCATTTGTACCATTGAGAGTAAATTTAATAAATCTGATAACAATCTGCCGAATCATGCGAACACCAGATGAAGACACTTCAACTAATTGGACAAACGAAACGAAGGGTGTGATTCTAGTCCGTTAAAAAGGTCCCGAGGCCGACAGTCGTAACGGCGAGCGATAAAACAAAACCCGACGAGTACAGAAAGAAATAGGGCGGAGCTGCAAGTGTAGTTTTCGCTGCAATAAAACGTCTGGGTGCCTTTTGCACCGCTCGCCAGTGGAGGGTTAAATGTATTTAAGACCGTGAACAAATGTCGGTCACACTGAGTGTTTGCGACGACTTTAACGTGCTTTGACGTCGACTTACCGTACTCTATACATACACATAAACCGGTTTATAAACCACAAAAAATATTTATACGAACTAAAGTAATGTTTGTTAATAATTCATATTTCAAAACATGCCTTCATTTTATGCAAATAGAGACATTTCATTTCATGCCTAAATTGCACCTTAATGGCCTTTTGTCGTAAATATAAGTACACTGTCAAATCAACAACACAATTCTAACAATTACAATTTTTTAACAGAAAAAATAAAAATTAATAAAAAATAAGACCATACAAATAATGTATTTAAAACAGTCCGCATTTTAAACTAGTAGATAATCCCCCGAATACCGCAGAGATCCACTCCGTCACAAGCAAGAAGTTTCAAGCACTAATTCCCTTACACGCGCTTAGCATTGCAAATCGAACAGAACTGGCGGACTAATCAAACAGGGACCTGATTATCTGGGACTCATGTTTTACTAAAAAGGTCTCAGATAAAATAACCCTGCCGATGGAAATGGAAATAAGAAATAAAGGACTGAGAATAGGGTTAATCCGTCAGGTATTTCAGCCCTACTTCGGCGTTTTGTGTTAGAAGAAAAAATGTAAATGCTCGCAAATTTCAAGAAGACAAGCTCATTGCTAGAAATATAAGTATCAAGAGATCGTACCTATTCTCGATCATCTTCCTACAAGTGGCCACAAAGCTTAGTATTTAAATAACCTTCAAGACTTACGACTGCCTGTGTCGCCTAAAAAGATCCTACATTCAAAGACAAATAAATATTTCTATTCTATTCTATTTCATTTCTGTACCACTACTTGGTGGTAATAATTACGCTAGACTAGAAGTAAGAGAAAGACAGGTTTTAGAGCAAACCTATTAAAAAAACATAAACAATTATCAAAAAGAATGGCTGGCGGAACTGCCAGCACAATAATTCATCTTTAACTTAGTTCTTGTTCTTGAGTACAATGACATTGATTTTCAAACCCAATATTCGAATTATATTTTTCTTTCGAGACACGGAGCCCTAAAAACGAGCGTTTGGAGTAATTATTCTGACAAATTCCTTCTGACGTTTCTTAAAATGTTGGGCTCTTTGTCAGAATTTCAAATTTCCAAATGGTAACGCTAGCCGACGAGGGCTGAAAGACATTATTAAATGTAGAGACGCAACGTTTGAGCCTCGAAAATGGCTGTTTTAAATAATAAAAAACTCATTAAACGCTTTTATTTTTGCAAGTAGGCTTTTGAAAAGCACTTTTACACGTCCCAGTATTAACCTACCACTGCTTCAGGACAATAAATGGGTCAGTGCTGAGAAGAAGCAGCGCAAGAAACTCAGTCACTATTGTCAGCCAATAATATAGAGACAGGGACCGGGGAGCGTAGGTAAACCTATCCAGGCTATAAATGGAACATTTACGTAAGCTCTCCAATAACACATCCACAGGTTCCAATCAGATAAGTGAGGAATAAATCTGGTTGAAGTAAGAGAGAATGTAGGTAAATAAGAACTACATTACTTTTACCAAAATTTTTCATCACATAGTTTTAAATTAAGCTCATGACAAAATCTTGTCTCAAGAATTCTGTGAAAATGTATATTAAAGGATAAATAACAGTGTTTTAATAATGTTATTTTAACTACATTACTTGTGATAATAACTACGAAGTTATTAGATACAAGTAACTATATTCTGATATTACTCTGTTCAGCATCTTCTTTAATTAGTTTCACTAACGCCTCAAACTTGCATTATTTTCTTCTTCATAATATTTCCAACAACGGAACAACTTCCGAAGAAACCGTACCGTTATTTACCAATAACGTTACGAGCTCAATCTTCGAGCAACTCATTAAAGTCGTGCGTCCGCATATAATTCGGGCTTCGAAGAGCTTTACAACTGGATGTATATTATTTAGCTGAAGTGTCGATACTTCTCGCCAGGGCGGCGCTTGTGCGCTTCAAGGGATCGCGAGTTTTCAGCAGTATTGGAGATTGTTTGTTTTGATTTATGGATTTAATTGGCGCTCCAATCAGAAACGGCGTTAGGTTCTCTGTTTATGTTATATGTTTGGACATATCGACTAATCAACTCACAATAAAAATGCTTGAGAAGCTTTCATACAAAGCTAATGATCATTTTAGGCTAAGTCCAAAATGGCGTATTCGTACTTATAGAATACTAGCTGTGCCCGCGACTTTGTAGGTACCTACGCGTGAAAATAGTTTGAATAATATTTCCCGTTTTTCCAACATTTTTCTTTACAGCTCCGCTCCTATTGGATGTAGGGAAATGTTATATAGCCTAAAGCCTTCCTCGATAACTGGGCTATTCCATAAATTAGCGCATTCAAGCAAACTTTATAATATTAGTATAGATTGCTCTATCACTTTTATCCTTAAAGAAACGACCTGTCTAACGCTCGACTTACATCATTTGGCACGTCGTATCGTTTTCCTGTACGCAATCATCCGTGTATAAGGCACACCTTACGACGCGAGATTAAAAATAATGTAAATCAACCCACTGGGATGACTCGGAGTGGCATGTCAAACGTAGCAAAGATTTGGAGGCTCGGGGGAGAAACTGTATACTTAAAAAGCCTTCCCTTCTCGGTAAATAAACAAACAGCCTACGCGCACATATCTCACGTGTTATTCGACACTTGTGTGCCACTGTGTTGCCAGTTACTTCGGTTTTTACGAGATTCAATTTTAACAAAAAAATAATAAATTATATTTTCTACATTCAAGTTCTTTTGAAATATTTTTCGTGGCGTCATAAATATTTTTGGACGAAATAAATATCGTTGAACTTTGCCCTGAATTAAATAAATAAAACCAAAGAGACAAAAATAATTAGCTTTTTAATTTATTTGTTTGAGTGATCATCGAAAAACTACAGTTAAAAAGCTGCTTCATTTTAAATGAATCCATTACAATTACAACAACGCTCAAAACACTCAATCAATTTCGATCTTCAATTTAAATCAAAAGACTCAACCTACACTTAAAACTGCAGCAGATTAAGCTTCATTCTATAATATAGACCGAAGTCTCATGTAAAAGCATGTCAGGTTTGATTTCAGCCAGCTTTCCTAGCTAAGTGCACGTTAAGCCGTCCTGCCACGTCCCTTGAAACGAATGCAAATCTAATCGTGCGCTAAACAACGCTTCGTAGAGCCGGGAAAAGTGGTAGCGAAACGGAACTTGGGCTGATTCCTTTGATTTATCGTTGAACCCTCCATTTCCAAAGGTGTGGTAATATTTTATTTAAAATGTATAAAAGATTCAATGGTTTGTAATGAAGTGGCACCGAATCCTATTCAAATAGTGAACACAATAATAAAATAGATCATTTTGAAATACTAATCTGATATTATTTTCATACCTAGTCAAATTTGATGACCTACTTATGTATATTTTATCTATTCTTAGAAAATACAATATTTTCATTTCAATCCAATATCTTTTTAATGTTTTATTCTTAAGGTTTTAAGATGATTACATAGAATTTATCCTTATCCAAACAGCAAGACCCTTCTAAATGAATTCACGATTTGTGGAACCCGTACCCTGGAGGTATTTAGCATAAAAATCGGATAGGAATGCGGTTCTGTTACCGAAGATCCCTAATAGAAGACCCTTGGGCAAACCTTGGCTAAGAATGACCTTAATCCCTTTGCAAATTAAGCTTCAGTTAGGATTTTAACGTTAACTTGCTTATAACGAGGGTCGTAATTATTCAAGGTATTTTATTACATAATTATTTGGAATCGAAAACGAAACCAATTTTCTGAAGAAATCTTAGACAAAGGTTGAAGGGTTAAATAGGTATACGTCCCGAGGTTAATGGCTGAGATAGAGATGAAGCTGATGTGAAAAAGGGTTGAATATCTCTTTGAATGTCTTTTAGTTATGCCGTTTGCCTCCTGTCTCATAAAAAAAGGAGCTTATAGATGGGCCACAATTTTCAACTGTCACCGATTGTCGCTGGTCTCTGGAATCTCTGGAATTTCCCTAAAGCGTTCTGACGAATGAAAATAATTTCTTTATCTAGCCCCTGCCAGGCTCGGATGTGCGCCGTGATAAAATTTTATCGATGAATTTAGACGACAAATGTATGGACTTATCGAAAAATGGCGTGATAAATGCTTATCGCAGTGCGCATCCTAGGCCTTCGGGCGTCCGCGCAGACGAAGCGATAAACTTTATTAAACGCGTTCTGTAAACAAATTAAAAAAATAATGTCTCTGAAAAATGAGGCAATAGACTATTAATTTTATCTAAGCCATGTGATTGATGAAGTGTTTGGCCCCGCTATTTACCTCCGTTGTACATTGAATTTTATTATAAAATCTACAAAGAAAATGATGATCGATTGACCAATAAATCCTTAGCCGTTTTAGCGAGACGAAAACTTTGAATGTTTTAAGATTCCCGAGGTATATTTTAAATATTTAGTTAAATTAATTAGGTCAACTGATAATTAGCTGGTTGTGAAACCTCAAACCACTAGGTATATAACTGTGGAGAGCGATTAAAGTTTATGTCCCAGGTTAGTTGAGGCCAAAATGTGTCTGATATTATTCTTGTAGGTTGAAGTGGACCATAAAAGGCGTTGTGAGAGTAGAAGGGAAATATACTGAGATGTGAGTAGATAAAAATGTAATAGTGTGAATAAACAAACATTTGGGAAGTAGTGTCTGCCAAAAGTATAGTTTTAAAACAAAATGGGATAAGTAACTACGGCTTTAATAATAATATTACTAACTATAAATAAAAGATAGGACCTAAACCTAAACTAGAGTTACGTGTTTTATATACTATAAAAAGCTTCACTGTTCCGAATTTCATTTCATGGCACACACTCCGCTATTTTATGTGCTGTTAAATCAACAAGTACCGTATCTCGCTCCACCCAATACCGAGGTCGTTCCGCCTTATTTCGCGACAAAGTCGAATCAACTCGATTATAGTTAGTGAGCTTAACGGCGAGCTTAATTGAACTTCATTTCCATCGTAATGAGCGCTGCTAATCGCCCAGTTTGTTGCGGGTTTAATCTTTTTATTATTAGCTTTCATACGGCGTTTGCCTTTGTATGCCTGGCAATTTAGTTTTAGATTGCTTATGAAAATCCTATTGCTTTTATAGATATTTCAGTTTTAACGATGTCGTTGTGGTCCTTGTCGAGGATATGGTAGCTCAAAGAGATGCTTCCGTCTTGGAGCTCATTTCAGCCGAGTTATTAGTTTTCTACTAAGTATCCATTATTATTTATTCCTGAAATTAGGTCGACAGACTATACAAAACATGACAATTTAAGGACAATAACTTATCTGGTTTTAGAAATGACAGGATTTTGTTGTAACAGCACATGTTTATAATTATGCAGCTTTATGACCTTGACACACTTTTATTTTTTGGTGTATTTTGTCCTCAGTTCATTAACGTGTGGCGTCCATTAATCATGGGTTAATTGCCGAATTTGTCGACTCCAGACATTCGGGATTCTTCCCGGGATGCGCCCCGTGATGTATGGCCCGGGAAATTACATCCCTTGTTTGTTTACGGGATAAAGGATGAGCGTGCGAAAATATCGAATGCTTGGTTTTTACCTGAGCACTTTGTTACTATGTAATTATTAGCTCGATTCATACACAGTCATGAAGTGGACGCGGTTAAATGGTTAAGTGTCGAGTCACGATTCCAGGATTCGATGTCGAGATAGGGACAAATGAGATGCAGTGTGCTTACCTTAAGTTTACGTTAGGTGTGCTCGCTTGCGAGTACGTCAACAAATCTATGAAGATTTTATTTTTTGAAAGTAACCGCTAGGGGCGCTGCACAATATATCATACATTTAGAGTAGGCGCACACCGTTGATTTTTCGTCGGCCGATAGTTTAGTCGGGCAGTTGATCAGTATGGGCATGTATGGGAGTGCGTACACTACGCCGATTCGATTTGGCCGATTCTTCATACAATTTAAAATAGGGCACAACTATCGGCCAACTAAAAATCAATGGTGTGCGCGCCTACTTATAGCCTGACCAGGAACATAAAAACCCTCGCCATGTTGCGGAAAACTAATGGTACTAATTTCTTTTAATGGCAACAGTAACTAAAAACTTCATTGACATGTCATCTTGCATGTCAGTCTATTGCTGTCAAAGTGTAAACAAACTTTATTTTAAATGTGTGCAATTGATTTTGTGAATTAAATTGCTTAAATATTTTTATAGTCGTGAAAGAAAAGTGGTTCACGGTGTGTTAATGTATTTGTCGAAGAGAAATACTAAGGGTTCGGACNAGCTAGTTAATATAATATGAAGACAACATCCTAATAAAATGACATCACGAAACGCATTTTCAGTCCCAAACTAAACTCCTCTGCACAAACAATGTAACATCAAAGCGTCGTGGACCGAGCAGTCGTTAAACTCAATTGTGCGAAAAGCAAAATTCGGGTACCCTTACGAGTATTAAGATGAATTTATTTCATAGCTCTTAGGCGATACGATCCGATAGTCTAGCGCGGTCTGAAAACATTTCAAAGATTATTAATGTTCCGTTAAAACAAACGATTCACGCTTCTATGCCTGACATTGCTGTAATAACGTCGATAGAAAATACCTACTTTATCAACCGAAATTGTATTGAGCCAGTCATCGACGGGCGCGTGGGAGATCCAATCCCGGTTCTAGGTCAAATAAAATTAGAAAAAGCTCCATTATGTGTATTGACTGGCCAGACTTATTGTGCCTATATTACGTCGAATAAATCACAAAAGTATTGAATATTGTTCATTACTTAGAGTGGGTTTTTAAAATTAACTTATTTTGTTTGAACGTATTCGTGTGATGGGTGAATTCACTTTAAAATAATATAGAGCATTGGCACGGTATTAGTTATTAGTTATCACACTATACAGTTTACATCTTATCTTTCAATATCAATATGATTTAAGACGCCTTACCCAAATGCAATTTACTACGTATCGGAAATTGATTAACATTTACATGAAGAGCGCACAACATGCGTAGTAGTTCTATTACACCTCCCAGGATCACTTGCAATTATTGTTCGCCACAAACGGCAATAAGGATATCAATGGCAGGATTTATGGCCCATTCGGAGAGCTCTTGTTTACCACACACGTTCCCGGGATTTATCGGACAACGGAACTGCGTCGCCTCCCAACAACGGGCAGACAACTAGACAATATTTCTTGAACGCAGGGGTGCCAGAGAGTTTATTACAACTTGTTAGCTGTCAAACTGGTCCCAGATAATGCTTGTATAGATAAAATACTGCCCTTGTTTCCAATCCTACACTTTTAACTCAACCCTAGCCCTGTCGTGCCTGAACGCAATTCAAGAGCTTTGAAAACACTAAAATGGAATATGTTTTTCTACACCTTTTTAATCACAAAACAAAACCCTGTTTCTACAAAAATACGTTCATTTTCACGAAAGAAATATTTCAAGACCTCATCTTCTATGCTTAAATAAAGTGTGATAGAATGACAAAGTGGCGATTTTAAGATGACGGAAGCGCTTTCAAAAAGTCCGCGAAAATTTCAGCCATCCCTAAGTCAGAACCAATAAATCGTGTGCTCTCGAAGTCGCAAATTTCGTCGTCTTCGCCCGCCATATTTGGTTACGGGCCATAAACCGCCGCGTCACTCACGTGGATTGGACGTTGAAACTGGATCGCGTCTGTGGCGCCACACTAAAGGGATCGGACTCCAACGGTACTACTAGTAGTAATTATAGAAGACTATCTTCTGCCTGTGGTTTCATGTAAGCCGATCTATCACAGAAAGACTTAATCGCACTTGCGTCTCTTGTTCAACAATAGTCACTTGTAAAAGTTGTTTAAACTTATAGTTACAGTTTCACTATAAGTTTTTTCCCCATACATATTTTCATACGCTTTTTTACCTCCTTAATGTTAATTTTTGTGACAAAAAGTACCTAGATGCCCTACGTAGTAATTCTCCTGGGTCTGTCGAAATCTATCATAATCAATTTAATAAAGTATGACAAAATGGCGATTTTAAAGTGTCGGGAGAGCTTTCAAAAAGTCCGCGAAAATTTTATTTTCTGCCTGTGGTTTCATGTAAGGCGTTTTATCGCAGAAATACTAAATCGCACTCGGGTCTCTTGCTCAACAATAATCACTTCTTGCAAAAGCGTAACTATAAGTTTAAACTACTTACAGTTACCTTATACTATAAGTTTATTCCCCATACAAACTTTCATACGCTTTTTCACCTCCTTAATCTTAATTTAGGTAATTCTCCTGGGTCTGTCGAAATCCATCATAATCAAAATTAGTTCAGTGGTTTAGGGTATCGATGGGACCACAATATCCACAGAAAAAGTAGATACAAATATGTTATACTTGTCTTTATGTAGACAGAAGGTACATATAACTTTAACTTTCTTTCTCTTTCACTTCCTTAAGTCCCAAGAGACCCAAGAGTGGTACCAAAGTTAAATAAGAGGTCACTTAGAAGTTTACTGAAGAAATTCCATCAGGAAAAGTCAATCTATGTCATCTTGTACCTATCTCAGATAATCTGAGCCAGTAAGATAGAGCACAGATTTTTCGAATAAGCAGATATTCTAAGAACCGTAATAGTGTTTGTGTTTTAGCTGTAGAATCAACCTCTGGAAGGAAGTTAGAAATTATACATGCACAGAATAGCAACACAATTTTAGAGGTACCATAATTTATTCTATGCTCAACTCTATATTTAGTTACGGCCCATAAACTGTCCTCGTCGCCACTCACGTGGATGTAGGGTAGTATCGAAACTATAGCGCCATGTTTATGACGTAATAAACATCGTAAAGTAAATTTCACGCGGATTTGGGTCATTTCCAGCACTTTTACCAATATTATATTGCATTCATTCATTCAAACAAGATAACGTTATATAGCGCGTAAAAATATTTAAAAATTAATGTTCAAAATTTAAAATCTAAAGCTTAAGCTCAATCCAGCTTATTCAGTGAATTAGCTGTATTATGTTTTTTTTTTTCACAACAGAAAGTACCTATTCCAGTTTTAAAAGAAATTAATCAATATTTCCAGACAGAGACGGTCGTGTCATTCATACATATTTTACTGCAAAACAAAATCTAACAAAAGCACATCTGAGTCCTTGCCATGTTACTAGTTATTCCATAAATAATATAATGTACCCGAGAATGTAGGTGCTCAATCCTGAATAAATCAGTGTTTTCCTATCGGGAACGAGAGATTCTTTTCTGATAGGCTCTGTCAATAGCTCATTTTTCTTCCACTTGGGAATAAGCTCTCAATGTCTAAAGCCCGGTCTGTGAGCACGTAACATTTTGTTCAATGACCCCAAGCTATCCATCCTTATCGCTGGCGAGTAATTACATAATATTGCTGTCACGACTGTGCGACGGGCGCCCGCAGGGAGTGTGCGAGCGCGACAGCAACATAATTACGCGCGAGCGATAAGGTTGGGTAGCTTGGGGTCATTGGACAAAATTCTACGTGCTCACAGACCAGACTATAAATCTTCGTCTTGACAATTGCTTAATATTAATCTAATAGATACCATCAGCCCACGAATTTAAGAGATATTATTCGGAGAACAGACGGTTATAATATAAATTACGAATTTCAGATAAACAAACCTTCTTCGTTGGATCTGTCTTGTTCACTTTTCTAGGAATAACTTCGTCTCCTAGAAGACGCCTGACCTTCTATCTTTGCTCGATCGATTCTAGACTATGGATATATTTTCTCAATTCTATTTGTGTTTCAGTAGGGCATCATCTCTATGTTTATTGGCTTACACGTGCCGACCAAATGTCAAATGATATATTAATATAGTTTTCTTTTATAGCAGATGGAAAAAATAACATTGAGCCAGTAACATACATAAGAAACGATGACACAAAATAAGCCTATGCCTAACAATGTTTGTTTTTCGGAATATACTCAACAGATTCGCATCAAATTTATAATCAGGCACACTTTACCACAGCTAGATTTAAGCGTAAATATCTAAATACCTCAAGTCAAATGCCTCTAGAGTTGTATAGAACAATTTATATTCAGCAAAATAATTTAGCTGGTAGCTTTTGATTTATATAAAATGAAATGGTGGATTGTCGTCGATCCCCCAATTTAGGCTTATCAAGTGGCTGACGAGCTCTGAGATCAACAAAGCAATTAAGAAAGGCGGCCTGTCTTAAAACAATAATTAAATGTTTTATCAAGTTTCGTTGCAGGCGCGTTAGAGCTTTAGAACTTTCACTCTTTGAGATACAATACCTCCTAGCTAATGATTCATTGTTATTTCGAATCTGAAATTTATGAAAAAAATTGTAGCTTACGAGTAAACTGAGATTTTTTCATCTTTAATTAGGTAGTAGATCGTTTTGTCAATTAGAGCTTACGTTCGTTTCAGCCAAATGACGTCCACTGCTGGACAAAGGCGTCCCTCATAACGACCGGTTGCCCGCATCCAGGTCTTCCCGCGACCTTTATCAATATTAAATGAACAATCACTTTCCTAAATAAGTCTTCATGTTTTCAGTAAGCTGGCTTCCAAAAAGCTTTTTCCCAGTCACCTCAATATAACGTCTCAGAATGTGGAAAATGCTAAAATTCCAGCGTAAAAACATTTCCATTAAGATTTCTCACGTAGCATTTTCCATACAAAATAATCATCTAATGGACGGAGATTGAGAAAACATCACTCGAGCAAACTTTGTTCTGAAGGTTGACTTACTGTCGTATTTGCGTATTCTAAGAAAAATCTTATATATATAAAAGAAAGTCGTGTTAGTTACTTCGCTTATAACTCAAGAACGGCTGTACCGATTTAGCTGAAAATTGTCAGGGAGGTAGTTTAGAGCCAGGAGAAGGACATAGGATACTTTTCATCCCGTTCGAAATTAAAAAAAAAAGTCTGCTTATTTACTGCCATTAAGGCGGAACAAAGTTCGCCGGGTCAGCTAGTATGAAATAAACTAGACTAAATGACGCAGAACCTAAACTACATTATGACCAGAAGAGCACTAACATTATAACTTACACATTTTTAAACCATTATTTTTTATGAAAAGGACAACATTTGCCAGAGACTGGCCCGCAAATTTTCTTATCAAAGTGGACCTTCTTCTAAGTCATATTGTGTAGTAACTTATTGACAGTTAAGTACCTACTCTCAATATTGAAATAACCCGAAAACGTCTGTCTCCAGTCTAGCGATAACAAGTCATCAAGACAAGAACGTTCAAAGTCGAAAATATTGTCGCTCAAATTTCCCAACAGCATAATATAAAGCGGGAAACTCGAAGAACAAAATCGTAATCCCTCGAGAGCGCTTCCTCTGCTGATTAACCCTCAACGAAATGGTGCGTGCAAGCGTCCCGTACTGCCGAACCCTTTCTTTGTTACGGGACAACTCACGGGACGTCCCCCACTCCACGTCACCTCAATTACGAGCTACCCGAAATCCACGATGTTTTTCTTATACATATTTGCCGGTTTTATAAGGGATGCGACATTGACGTAATAAAATCGGTTTGGTGGGAAAAACAATCGACAGCCTATACTGCTTGGCGCCAAAGGGGAGGGACAAACCCCTTTCTTGGAACATGCAAGAGAATTGATAATTTGAAAGAGGGTACGGTAAGAGTAGGCGCACACCGTTGATTTTTCGTCGGCCGATAGTTTAGTCGGGCAGTTGATCAGTATGGGCATGTATGGGAGTGCGCATACTACGCCGATTCTTCCGAAATTAAAATCGGGCACAACTATCGGCCAACTAAAAATCAACGGTGTGCGCCTACTCTAAGTTGACGGGGACTTCTTCATACATTCTGACGTTAAAAGCCGCTAAAAGCGACTAACATGACTGAATTAACATCTCATCGTAGTCTATTTCATCATCTTAATAACACACAATAGCGTTGATTCAAGCTTGCAACGTTCTAACCAAACTGGATGGAAATGTATGTTCAACAATGCAATGTAAGCAATGTAAAAAATGTTAAAGTTGTTAAATAAACTTTTATTATTATAATCTCTTTATTAAATTTCCTTCTTATTTTTAATATTTTTTTTACAATGTAAATTATTATTATTATTTCAGTTTGATGACTACACAATAAAACAATTAATTATCATATTTACTGACTCTACTTATTGTAATGCTGCTATTTTCTGGTAAATGCACTTATTTTGTTGTCAGAAATTTATAAATTAAAAAATATAATAAAGATATTAAAATATTAATATTTTTGATCGTGAATAAGAATCTTTTGATTTCATAACATTTTTCATTATAAAATAGTTCGCGTTTATATTAGGGTAAAACAGCAAACAAAAACTAAACCATATAATATTAAAAAAAAAATACTGAAAATTATAAACGATTTCATATCATAGAGGCAATTAATGACCGATTCATACAAACTTGAATTATGCATCGAGGGATGGTATAAAAATACCATTTTAAAACAAAGGCCCGTAGTAATGCCCCACCGAGGGTGAGTAGGAGGATGTTACGCTAATTTGCAATTCAAACTGCCTCGACTGTTTACTTTATAAATAAAGATATGCGTACTATTGAACCGAGTTTATTTTACAAACTATCCAATAATGTATCTAACAATAATAATCCATATGATGTGATGAAGTGATGTTGGTCATGCAGATTAAATTAAACGATATTTTCATACTTTATACGACTTTTAAACATAAAACATTCTAAATATCTTCTGAGTTATAATTACGTTAAATAAAATAAATAAATAAATAATAATAACAAAATTCTTGGACATTTTACACTACGTCACTAGCCCCAAACTAAGCAAAGCTTGTACTATGGGTGCTAGACAACGGATATAAATATACTTAAATACTTTTTTTTGTAAATACCTACATATTATAGACAGAAGATTCTTACTATACCTATTTACTTGTAAAGCTTGACACGTATTGACGTATTAGTTCAGTGAAACTATATCTGAATACTTCTAAAAAGCCTTCATATCGCTTACGCTCGACAAAGCGCCGCATTATTCCAAATTCCGCAAAAATGGTTCATATCCAACGTTCATCCCGAAAAAGCGATTCCACCAGCGCGCGCTTATCAGCACACCTCAGATCCGAGATATCACACCCTCCCTGATAACGTCGGGAAAAACTCACCTCACCCTTCTTTTGTTGAGGGTACGTTGATATAAGTCCTTTGTGCTTTTATGACGCCTCCGCGTCGGCCTCATTGAAATTAGCCGAATTTACGCCGAAATTCAGCCGAATTCACCGTTTGTTGATGCCGAGATGAGCACACCCTTTGTTGGGTAACAACCCGAGCCTTAATATGTGTTATGGTTATAATAAAGTCGGTTCTTGTTCGTGTAATGATGTTTACAAAAAAATAGACATACAAAAGAAAAATGGACTTCCATCTACGAAGATTTAAAATTATTTTCTCGACGCAAAACTTCTTTGTTCTTCGCTTACAATTACTTAAGCCGAATAGAGGTGACTCAGCAAAAGTAGATTGAATAGGAGACACGATCCTCAACTTCGAAGGGCAGACTGTGAAGGACTTAAGACTCCTTGTAGACTAGACTTTATATCGACCTATAGTTTAGTAGGGCGGGGGCTATTGATCAGTTTGAACATGTATGAAAGTGCGCATACTACACCGATTTGGTATCGGCCGATTAGACCAAACTATCGGCCTAAAAGTCTTTAGGACCCCCCTTTAGCCTCGCAATAGACTTTTTGTCGGCCGATAGTTGGGCCGGGCTGTTAATCAGTATGGACATGTATGAAAGTGCGCACATTGTTAAGGTAGCCTTTCGAACTAAGCGTCACAGACGCAGCGTCTTTAGCTTTGGTCTTTAAGGTAGCTTTTCGAACTAAGCGTCACAGACGCAGCGTCTTTAGCTTTGGTCTTTAAGGTAGCCTTTCGAACTAAGCGTCACAGACGCAGCGTCTTTAGCTTTGGTCTTTAAGGTAGCTTTTCGAACTAAGCGTCACAGACGCAGCGTCTTTAGCTTTGGTCTGAAAGGTAGCCTTTCGATTCGAAGCGAGTTAGTGACGCGGCGTTGGTGGCACAAGGCCAAAGCTAAAGACGCTGCGTCTGTGACGCTTAGTTCGAAAGGCTACCTTTAGTCGCTGTGTTCGAATGACGTTCCCTAGAATTTCATACATTTGAACATCTATCTGTCGCTCTGTCGCGGAGTCACAGTCGCGGCACCACTGACGCTAGAGATAGACGCGAAATGCTACCTTTATCGGCTGATACCAACAACATAGGCCAATAAAAAGTCTGTAGTCTGCGGGCCCTTTAATCTTTTGCTTTTAATTTATATCTTCGTATTTCTCATAAAGCAAACGTAAGACAGCAACAAAAACTGGTATCAACTGGGACCGCAAGCACATTAGGCTTACTATGTCGCCCGGACAAAAAGTCCCATTAACACGCACTCCGCTTTATTAAGCGGTCGACTTTAAACCGGGCCCGGGTTTTGTTGAATCGCAATTATTTGGACTTAGGGCTGTCACTCGCGACAATAAAGAGACTATGGACTTATTATGATAATATACAGGGTAGATAATTATGTACTACCTACCATCCTATAATGTATCTCCCATAACACCAGTGGGCTGATTAAAAAATGTATGAATATTTTAGTTTTTGAACGTTCCCCGCTAGGGGCGCTGTACAATCCGTCATACACACTAGGCCCTCAGGAGCGATTGCGGTCAAATACCTGCCTTGTTATGCATAAAAAATTGTATGTAAATATCTAAACTAAGCAATATCTACATAAAAGAAGGTTAAAAGGCAAACCAAGTTACTGTGTGACCACCGACTTGCTGAACCAATTACGTTATGACTGTATTGAATTTAATCAGCTGAAAATTCCCAAAAAAGACATAAGACAAAAGAGACTTCTACACAATCATGAGCGAGTTAGGTATCCAAATGACTACCATCGACTTATGCTACTCGTAGATATCATCTAAAGCCCGGTCTGCGAGCACGTAGAATTTTGTCCAATGACCCCAAGCTACCCATCATTATCGCTCGCGCGTAATTATGTTGCTGTTGCGCTCGCACACTCACTGCGGGCGCGCGTCGCACAGTCGCGACAGCAATATAATTACGCGCGAGCGATAAGGATGGGTAGCTTAGGGTCATTAGACGAAATTCTACGTGCTGGGCGACCAGACTATACATAAGTTTAACGACGCAAGGTAATCAAGAGTCAAGTGTACAATGAAAGCCTATCTACCTATTAACGCATCAACCCTAATTTAAGGCCAAATTTAGCAAAAACAAGGGTCCCGACCGCCTCAATAAATTGTTTTGCAAACTGTTGCGGGCGCAAGTAACGATGACTCGCGAGGGCTGGCTTCTCATCCACGAGGAGTTGATATCCTCACTGACTCACGAGACAAGCATGGTTAAATTTTTGAGACTATACCCTACTGCAGTGTTTTTCAACCTGTGGGTCGCCTCTATAAGCCTCTATAGGGGGGTCGCGAGACGTCGTAAAAACTACCTCTCAGTAAAAAAACCAGTAAAGTTATAAAGATAGACTTATCTGAAATCGAATTATACATGCATAAATGTTGTATGGATTGAAAAGTATTCGGTCCGTAAAACATCTTTGTAACATTAAAAAATGCATGAAAAAGCGAACGTTCAAAATATTTTTTCATTCTAGGGGGGTCGTATCATGAAAAAGGTTGAAAAACACTGCCCTACTGAGACTATACCATACTGACCCTACCGACGATCTGGTAAAGGTCGCGGGAAGAACCTGGATGCGGGTAGCGCATGACCTTTCATTATGGAAAGCCTTGGGCCTTTGTCCAGCAGTGGACGTCATTTGGCTGAAACGAACGAACGAACGAATATCCTANATACACTGCTGAATAGTGCCAGCCCTATAGTACAAATTAATGGAATTCAAAACACTCCTTGATAACTAAATTATTTATAAAGGAAACTTTTTAATATAATTGTTTCTTTAACACCGAGCTCAAACAATTTATGTAAAGTGATTCATTAATATTCATTTGCAATTAGTAACTACACTGAGGTTGTTCACTAATGAGTCAGCGACATAGAATAGGTGTAACCATAATGGTTTTAGTAATATATTCATTCATAGTTCTTTAATTTATATACTTATTTGTTCGGTTTCTGCATTTATACAAAAATATGCTAACTTGACTAAGGCTGGGTTGCACCATCTTACTTTAACTTTGACAAACGTCAAAAATCTGTAAAACTCCATACACAAAACACCGGTTATCCTTAAAGCTACGGTCAAAGTTAGGTGGTGCAACTCAGCCTTATACTCGTAAATAATAGCAATTTAAACTGCTACAATAATAGTAGAAGTTTCTACAGAAACATACAAAGAATTCCTATGACATCGAATGCTACAGTGCTACAGAATCGTATTTTACAAGACGTGATAACAGTACTACGAAATCACACTACGAGTATAGTGCTACAATCAACTCGCTACGACGCTCTATAGAATCACGCCGCTATTGTACTACGAATACGAGACGCTACGGTGCTACGCAGTTGAGTAGCTACGTGCTACGAGTTGCTACAATTAGCACAAATACAATGGTGTATGATTGAAGCGTTATGTAAACATTATTATTATTAACGTGATATTATTTTCTGATATTTAAACTATTTATAATTTACATTATCTATTGAAAATGGGCTTTAAGGCGACAGCATCTCTTTTAACCTATGCGTAGACCACCGATTTTTAGTTGGCCGATAGTTGGGCCCGATTTTAATTTGTATGAAGAATCAATAGGTGTAATGTGCGCACTTTTATACAACCATACTGATTAACAGCCCGACCCAACTATCGGCCAACTAAAAATCGGTGGTCTGCGCCTAGGCATAAAGTACTCAGTTTTACTGATTTAACTGGGTGACTATCTTACTTCGTACATATATTTTTAGGATAGCTTGAAATACCTGACTTCGTAACCAAAGTTCTGTCCTCTACAGTTTTAGTATTTCTCTTAAACACAAAGCAGGGATGTTATGGATATCCGTAACCGTAACCGAAACTTTCGGATATCCGAAATAAAAAAATCGTAACCATAACCGATTCAAAGGTTTCGGATAGTTTCAGATGTAGGCAGAGTCAAGCAAGTCCCTACGCTGATTTAATGATTGCATTTTGAAGTACATGAGTTTTTTCCCATAAGATAAAAGCTTTTTTGTGAGACCAAAAGAGGGTAACAGATTCCAAAGAAATCTCTTCTGTACCCATTCGTCGGACAACTATTGGAATTGGCATTCTACACTTAGCAGAGATATCCGTAACCGTAACCGAAACTTTCGGATATCCGATATAAAAAAATATCCGTAACCGTAACCAAAACTACATATCCATAACATCCCTAACACAAAGTTGCTTGCTTAATTCATTCCTTGATTCGTATTCGATTGAAAGCCCCGACCCCCGAGCCAGGCCGCACAGCTATTGTTCCGCGCCCGGCTTGCACTGCACATAGTAGGTTTAAATAAATCTAATGCCTCCCCAGCTGCATACGAATAAATTATTCATTGCGGTGGCGGAAACAGATACGTAAGGTTGGCGATATTCTTCCCAAAATGCGCCACAAAATAAATGTTTTAAAATTAATTGTACTGTTTTTAAGCTCGTTTATAAAATTAAGGTTTGTGAAAAGGCTATTGCTAGAAATTAAAACATAATAAAGTGTTCTTGAGAGACAAAGACGCCTATGTCGAAATATGACAAACAAACCTCATAACTGAGCTCGTAAAACAATTTGAATATATCGAATTCTTTCCTTTCTGCCATAGCTCAAATGGCATGCTGAAGTCCGCACTGTAAAGAATATACGATAGAATAAGAAGAACTAGAATACGTAAACCCAGTTTGAAACACCGACAGCATTGCAAGAAACAGGTTGAAATAAATCTAAAGTACGTAAACAAGGATGGCGACAGCACACGTATACATAATTCAGGGCACTGCAACGGAAGCGCAGTAGGGTTGCCCCGTTGGCATTTCAAAATTCAAATTTCAAAATAAAATCACAGTTGTAGTAAGATAAATACAAATATCGCAATCGCGATTCGCGTCCTGTCTATTCGGAGGTTGATAGTCGATATCTGTCGATCGTTCAAATATAGTGGTGGTGAACAACTAACATGAACATAAATTATGTACCTTGATTAGAGAGTTAACGAGAATATGTATTAGTAATTTATAGATTATTAAAAGCATATCAAAATTGTAAACAATACGTGTGCACTTTACGGTACCTACATTTTGACTTCATAGTTAGCTGGATGAATTTGAGAGTCCAATAAACTTACCTACTTTTTTTGTGACAGGAGGCAAACGTACAGACGGACCAGCCGGACCACGTTTTCAAAATTTCACTTATTTTTATTATACTGTTGTGAATATTTAGATAAATTGAAAACAAATGACAGGTTGAGACGTTTACAGTGTTTGTGCCAACCCTTGCATTGTGGTGGCGTAAGTCGTAACCTCTGGTTATTTGCTTACACTGGTTCCGGCCAGTACTTATGCCAGTTTCGAGCCCTGAATACATTCATGTACTTAGCAAGATAAGGCGCAAAGAAAAATATACTTAAATTAGCTTTATTTATTTTTTATTTTGAAGCCAAAACCTATTTTTATTTCGATATGGAGAAGGTATCGGACTGGCCGACTCGTGATCCGAGGAACGCGGGTTAGATTCCCGCCACCGGTAGTGAGCCCACTCGTAACATAAGCATATTTAGCTTACCACGAGGGGTTAACGGGATTATTAGTTATTTGTATTTACAAATTGCTGATATATTCTTGATAAAAAACTTAAAATACCGCTCAATTAGCGATAGACATGCAGTCTAGATGCGGGATGATAGTTCTGCACATAAGTTTAAAAGCGCACTTAGAGGTATCCTTTTTCATTAGCTGATGCACAATGGCCAGAATCAATTAGCAAGATGCGGAATCCACCAGATTGTCGGAACGCCGTCTCAAATGAGCTGAGACAAGACTTCAAAGGAAATTTTCTCATTAAGAGACAGTAATAAATTAATCTATTGAAGCAAAATGCTTTTACTTCTTAACTACTTCTACTTTACCCGAATAATTCGTCCTATTAAAATGAGTTAGATCTATCTTACAATTTTCCGTTTTAAGATAAAATCTAATATTAAGCCAATCAGCCAACCCGTTAGATAGTTATTTATACAGTGTGAGTCACGTTAAAGTGTACATATGAAAATAAATGAAACTAGACCTATTTTTATCGGCAAAAAAGAGGTCAAAAAAATTTAGAGATTTTTTTTTAATTTTTTATAGAATTTTTTTTCTTCCAATTACTTATTGTAAAGAAAACGTAATAACTTTTAAACTAGGCGGTATATCCTGATAAAATAAAAACAGTAATAATGCTAAATAATAGGCAATACTAAAAAAATACATAAAATACACAAAAAATGCCAACAAATAATAAAAAATCTGCTTTGAAATTTGTGTTTTTTTGGTTATTTGATAAATTTCTCCAAAAAATGCCCCTATGACAGGTGGTTTTTATTACTTTGTATTATTTTCTATCGTATTATCTTTGTATAACCAAAAATCGCATGTCTCTATCCCTAACACAACATTTGCTATGATCGTTTGAACAAAGGCCTGCCACAACATTATCCTCCGCTACAGGTAGAGACAATTTTAATTTTAACTAAAATGCTTATTTTACATCTTAATCTTTTATTTTTATTTGAAATCTAACCTGTCTTTATCAAAATTACAAATCTAGAGCCATTTTCAGTTTCGTTGTTAACGAAGAGTTGAATGGCGCACCCGGAGAGGCTTAGTTCAAACGATCATTGCAAACGTTGTGATAGGGATAGAGACATGCGATTTTTGGTTTTACGAAGGTAATACGATAGAGAATAATACAAAGTAACAAAAACCACCTGTTATAGGGCATTTTTTGGAGAAATTTATCAAATAACCAAAAAAACACGAATTTAAAAGCAGATTTTTTTCAAAAAGTATAATTTTTTTTGTTTGTTGGCCTTTTTTTGTATATTTTATGTATTTTTTTAGTATCACTTGTTATTTAGCATTATTACTGTTTTTATTTTATCAGGATGTACCGCTTAGTTTAAAAGTTATTACGTTTTCTTTACAATAAGTAATTGGAAGAAAAAAAATTCTATAAAAAATTAAAAAAAAATCTCAAAAAAATTTTGACCTCTTTTTTGTCGATAAAAATAGGTCTAGTTTCATCTATTTTCATATGTACACTTTAACGTGACTAACACTGTATATCCTAAGGGATCATCCAAGTTGACATAACATAGAATATTTATTAAAGCATGCAAATGTATTTCCATGGAACTCATTTGTAGCGGTATGCCCTAGAGACTCTACGTTATTATTCACAAACAGTGTATTTGCCAATTAACGTGACTCTATACATTGTTTGTCAAACGATACACGATTCACAGCTTTAAAGCCTAGAACAGAAATACTCAAGCGAGCTTTTTTCACCTTAATTGATGATTTGTTACATGCAATACTCATGAATCATTCTTTGTAATCTAATCCAAAAAGTATCTAAGAACACTAATATTCCTTGGAATATGAGTCAAATCCAAACAAGAATAAGGAACAAATAGGTAAACAGAGAGTGAGGGAGTTAGAAATGTTCAAATCTTTTCATTAAAATTCTATAACAATCTACATACAGCCGAAGGCTATATTCCACATTGGTACGACAGATTAAATCAGATCCGACCCTTCAATCTAATATGCAAACATTCTGTTGCTCGAGTATTAATGGATTATAACAGATTTAGGAAAGGGTCCCAAAACTATCGGTCAGCTCATACAAAAGGCATGGTATAATACAGGGCGTCCTAAAAACAATGGATAACCCTATAACCATCGATAGGCCTCACCATGGTCTACCTAACAACAAATTTTGACTCCAATAAAAATATCACCGTTTTAAAGATTTTTAAGTTTTTGTGCATTTTTAGAAAATTGCCACCTGCGATTACTCTTTCTCATGCCATTTCTACAAATGAGGATATTTTTCAATAATTTTTTTCCTTATCACAAGGGATAGTAGAGCTATCAAAAGAAAAGATTAAAGTTCAACAAAATACTTTAATATGAAAAATAAAAGAAATAGCAGAAAAGAAGGAAAAAATAATTCATTGTCTTGCAATTTTGATTTGCACTTGAGATTTTTACTAGGGTCAAAATTTGATCTTAGATAGATCATGGCGAAGCCTATCGATTGTTTCAGGGTTATCCATTGTTTTTGGGACACCCTGTATGTAACTCTGGTAACATGCCGGCAATTAAGTCCTCGGCATGATGACGCCTTTGACATGGCCATATTAAATTTCACAGACACCTGTCAATACCTCCGAGCCAGATATTCCGATATTAGACCTCGGGAGTTAGAGCCGAACGATATAACGTTTCGCATGGTAGTTTCGCACTAACTACGGAATAGACATTGTTTAGATTTCTGACATGATGTTTATACGGAAAGTGTACACTGTTTTACATAAAAACGATTTATGACATACGAGTAGCATAATGAACTTTAATAAACAAAATCCGTCATCAACATTACAATACCTACTCAATAAATAAACCAGCTGTTAAGAAATTAATATTGTTACACTGATATTATACTGCAAAATCTGTAAACAAGAGACTTAAAAGAAACCTTTCAGATAACGGTAACAATAGTAGCTACTTATCTAAAGAAAAGCAGAAAATATTATATCCTGTAATGGGTCCACGTGACCATGTGTGTGTAAGCGTAAGCATGTGTAACGTTGTCAGAAAGGGTGTGTTTCGTTTCACACAAAATAATTTCTTTTGTCTCGCATTTCTAGAGAATGCTGAGTGTCTGAGTTGCTTGTTTACTAAGCTCTTATTGCGATGCAATATTAAGCCTTAACATTCTACTCAGAACATTCTTTGACTTCTTTGTCTCGGTCCAAAATGTAGTTTGTGCAACTGATTATTTTTCTTTGTCCAGCGAAACTTTTATTACTCCGACATTTTATGCATGACTGATATCTATATAAAAGCAAAGTTCAATGAACAAACTAAACGACTCTTGAACTTTGTAACAGGGTGTTGAACTTTTTTGTTTTCTTAACTTGAAAGCAAAACTTTAACTATCGTTCCTGAAACTTTAATAATCCTTTGTGATACAAAAATATACAGATACAGCCGATATTAGTTAGGAGCCTAAGGCTGCTTAATAATGTTAATGGCCTCAGTTACTACAACTCACATGATACAAGTATATAATTTAATATATTGGCCTTTTCTAAAGGGAAAATGCTCTTTAGGATACCAGACAGTCCAATAATATATTCGACGTTTATGTAGATTATAGACAACTAAATCAATGTACAAGTTGCCCATTGGCTTCTCATTTACTGACCAAGTTAACGTGTGGCGGAGCCTTCATTCAGCCGCCATCTTTGAATGGCTGGTGCTTAAGTTTTATGGCCGCCATCGACGCAAACTGACCATCGGTTCGATCCCCACTTCCCAGGAGATACGCCGTTGTTTACTGAAATAGGTGAATGTTACCTCTCCCTTGACTTGGGTAAAAGTATGGTGTTCTAAATAACCTTTATGTTGCCGTATGTAGGTGTTTTTCTAGAATTTAGAACGTGATACGAATGTAATATCTATATAATAAAAGAAAGTCGTGTTAGTTACACCACTTATAACTCAAGAACGGCTGAACCGATTTAGCTGAAAATTGTCAGGGAGGTAGTTTAGAGCCAGGAGAAGGACATTTTTATCCCGTTCGAAATAAAAAAAAAGTCTGCTTATTTATTGCCATTAAGGCGGAACAAAGTTCGCCGGGTCAGCTAGTTCTATATTAAAGATCAATGTAAAATTTATCAATCAAACTTACAAACAAACAATTTTAATCATAAGAAGTGGTAACGTGAGATGAACGTGGATCACGTGGGTATTTTCAGTAAAACCTAGTGAAATGGCTTGGTAGAGGGAATATAAAGATACATTTCTCAACTTACAACAATGAATAATCTTCCTTTGCTATTGTGTGGGTTGTAACAAACAACACGTCAGAACAACCACCCTTATAACATACTATAAATGTAACTGTAATCAAATATACAGGGTGTTTCTTGTAAGGTGTCAAGCCGAAGGCAGGTGATAGGTGAGGACTAGACCTATCGATTTCACCCCCATGTATGTTTTACGATTTTTCATAGTTTAGAGTTATCGTTAATTTTGTGATTTTTTCAAATTGTATGACCTAGTAGGCTTTAAATATTTTTAACTTTTTTTTGGGTCGACTTTTCTCAGAGTTCTTTTTTTTGACAGATTCCCTATTAATTGCAGATTTTTGAAAAAATAATCAACTTCCTATCTTTGATGCAAGATACAAAATTTTTGCTAGAAACATAAAAAATATGCTTTTAGCAGAACATTCTAAAATTTTCAATTGAAATGTATGAGAAAAAAAAAGAATTTCCATAGGTCCAAAATAATTTTAAAAACTCCGCAGTTTTCTGAACTTTCATAATAACACAAAAAAACATGTACTTAATAGGCCATTATTTTCTGTAATTGCTCCACTAAAGTGGTAAGTCGGAGATTCCGTTACATGTTTTTGACTTTCTTAGGACTAAGTAATGTTTGCAATCCCTTAAGTTTACGTTATGTAGAACACATTTAGAGACAATAACTGAACAGAACATTGTTTTATCCACAACGAGGAAGCTCTTGCCCTTCATCTGGTATACAATAGGGAATATGAAAATATTGATGAACTGCGGACAAAGCTGACTGAAGCACAAAACCAAATTAAAATGAAGAAGAAGGTTTTACGAAGATTTTTTTTGCGTCGTTGTCGAATGTGCATTCAGGTCAACGGCGGACATTATGAACATTTACTTTAAAATAAATCATTACACCCATTTTTGCTCTCTCTCTCTCTCTCTCTCTTTATCTCTCTCTCTCTCTCTCTTTATCTCTCTCTC